>NC_039361.1:103539629-103769496 GCF_003573695.1 Papaver somniferum | reverse complement strand
ACAATGACATTAGAGTAATTACGTGTGATTGATGATCCTGCTGACCATGAAAGATTATGGAAGTAGGAAGCTGGGTCTCGGATATAGTAAAAAAAATGCACTTGATGATCTTCCACAGTGCCTGCTCTGCTGAGTGCTGAGATTATTACTGTTTATTCATTCCTGGGTGCGATCCTGTAGAGTTGGATAGATTTGTTTTATGATTTTCTGCTGCGATCCTGTAGAGTTTACAGTGTGAAAGCACGCATATCTTAAATAATCCAACCATGTGGGATTAATAATCTCAACACGTCCTCTCACATGTAGTCTCGGCGGGTCTTACAAACACGTGGACAATTAAATCAGGTGACGCGGAATAAAGGTGTGGTCAACTGACTCGACACAAATGACCTGCTCTGATACCATGTTAAAGTCTGTGGGCATCTAACTCAAAACCAATTGGCAATGAGTGGAGAGACCCTAATAAATTATAAACCGCAGGATCTTAAATAACCCAACCATGTGGGACTAATAATCTCAACACTATGGTTTATGGATCAATGCTGACCGAATGCAGTATGAATTTCAAAAAAGAGGAACCATGAACTGGTTGGTCTTTTTCGAAGTCACCTACTTAATCACCGTGAATGTGCATGTGCATACGATGCCATATGGATCACATATTTTCATTTTTATAAATGTTACCTGTTAGGCAGATTTTGTGTCTTCAAACCATTTAGAGTCATGAAACAACTTATGTACGGTACGGGCATGGTGTTTTCCTAAGTTTATGCATGACTTGGCCAAGTGCTGGCGTTATAATCATTTTCAAGTGCAGGGAAAATTATTTGGCTGCTGATTCCGGCACTTCAAGCATTACAAGACTAATGTGGACCTTGGCATTGATGCAAAATCTTTGGTGTTGAATTGGTCTACTGCCTCTGGGCACTGCATGCACAACAACTTTACTAGTTCTACTCTGGATTAGGATGCTGTTTCTGCTTGTCCCTTGCTTGCTTACTGCATTGGGTAGTTTTTGTAATGTATGTGCATTCTTTCCTTTCATAAAACTTCTTTTGCATTTAATTATTTTTTCCCGAATTTAAAAACATATTTCATGTCACCAAAGGAACAATCCGGTCACGACTTACAAGGTAGATTTAGGATTAGGATAGGATTGGTGTAAATAATGTTTTTTAATCGGTAGAGAATTTGGTGACGGGGAGTTTCGAACTTAGGTAACCGTTATAATCGTCCGGTGACTTTTCCGCTCTATTATAGTGACACCGGTTTAGTGTAGATTGTCACCAAGTATATATGGGTTATCATGTAATCCAAATTTTAAGTGGGGTTGAAAAGCTTTGGGTCATTGCAAATATTTTTGAAATCAGGTTATCCACCCGATCGGAATTGAGTGAGGAGGTACACAAGTCCTCTTCTATAGAAAGGCAATTTCGGTTCACAATACGGCATACATATATCATCATATGGTAGATTTTGTATCACAATGGCCACAACAACAAAAAATCTGAAACGCCAGACATACGTTGGCAATGAGGCAAAGCAAATGTCGGGTTACAAGTTAAATTCTAACCGGTAGTAAGTAGTAACAACTAAATCAGGGGCGCATTTTGCGTATTGAGCCACGAGAGAAGTATTGGATCATGGCATAAATAGCCACAGGGAAAGTTTAAGTTTCGTATTTTCGATAGATTTTGGGTGTCTAAACTATACTCTCTACAGCATAGACCATGAATACTTGATATTTCATCAGTACGTATTCTGCAAGTATATGATGCTAATTACTAATGCAAATTATAGATTACAAAATGTCGCAAATTCATCACGTAATACGTTGTGCACTTTTTTATTCCGTTTTCTGTTTTGGGCATGCAGCAAATTTCCTATAAATGACAGGTTATAATTATTGCTCTAAATCGAAACATCTAACTGATGCATCACCTAGAAAATCATACTCCGTAACTTAGAAGATCACACAAATTTCTAGCCCTAATCGACTAATGACTAGTAAATTGTAACAAATGGTACATTTTCACTGTTATTGGTGAAACTTCATTTTGTATGTATGATTGCTTGAGACTTGAGAGAGCTAGCGCTGTCTCACGGACCTTGAACTAAGAATATATCCCACAATGAAAAGGTTAACAAAAGAACCTATTTTCCTCGTTGATCAGTGTATATATATTTTTGCATTTTTGTTTAATTTGTTTTGGGTACCGATCCCAAGGATTTCTTTCCTCAAGCTTTTCAAGTACCCTTTTAATATTTGTTTGATGGGAAGGTCACACACATACATGGTATACTACATATTTAATTTGAGTCCAACTTTCCATTTGGATGAAACATGGTCTAGCTTTTTAGCCTCGTTGCTCTGAAATACTCTCTGATATTGTTTTTCGTTTCGAAAAATTGGTCATTTGTCCAAATATTTTTAGAACATGGTTCAAATGGATAAGTAAAAATTATTATGGTGAAATGAAAATCAAAAGAATAGCAAGGATGAAATTGAATTTATCCTGACTTAAACTTAAAAAATAGTAAGGATGAAAGTGGATGCATCCTGATGTAAATTAAAAATAAGAAAAAGTATTTGAAAATGGTAGGATGAAATTGTTTATATCCTGACTATTTTTATATTTTTGTCCATTTAAACAGTATCAAAATCTAAATGTCCTTTTGACCCAGGAATTATTAATTGTGGTCTTTTTAATCAATTTTGTGTTGTCGTTTTTGTTTTCTTTGCCGTACAATTATTTCTGGTTAAAACGTTGATCCACCCCCTCAGCCGGAATGGAGATGTTGTTGCAATGGTGTGCCTCGTGCAACGCTGGCGATGGGGTTAAGTATTCTTATGCTTGTTTCATTTCTAATTTGGTTATACATTCATTAAATTAGACAGCCCAGGAATAGAATAAAAAGGTTTCTCCGAGTAGAGCCGATCCTCATGCATATTACATTTTTCCTCTTCATTCTCTCTTCCATTTCCTCTTTCCCTTCTCAAAAAAAAAAATTCTAGATGTTTTTACATCATTTTTGGTGTATGTTGCCATATTTATTTATCATATTGGGACGATTTTTCTTCGTCGTTGGAGTTCTTCAAGTTTTAATGGTCGGTTCGTGGTTTGTTATTCTTGATTCAAAAACATCAGCCATTCATCATTACATCGCACTATATCGGCATCTGTATTCGTGTGGATAGACAAATTTATGGGCAAAGTACTCCTTTGTATTAGGAGCATCTCTTATTGAAGAAGGAGAATACAATCAGATTAAATGGTCGGATCTTAATTCCGGATTTACCATCATCTCTCCCTTATACATAAAATTATTTTGGACATCTTTGATGTTTATCGCTTTTTCTCTTCGCGATCTACTGGTAATTTATGTTCTTATTTGTATTAGGATTTTGATTATTTTATATTTTGATATTTTTGTTATTTTTGTAAGCAAACATGTAATCACGATTTTGATTTGAATGAATCGAAATATGTTGATTGTCAAAAAAATCCCCATACATATTTATTATTCGCAAGTTTTTTTTATGATTTGTTGCGTTGAACTAATAAAATGGAGTAATTCATTGATGATCTTGAACCTATATAATCACAGTGTTATATTATTAATGACTTCGCTTTTATGCTCGATTCTCAGTAATCTTGATCATTAGTTTATCAACGGTTTCAATGAGCGACAAGAAACATGCAAGATTAATTAATGCTTGGTCGTGGCCCGTGGGATATATGTTGTTGGAGTACGTATGTGTGGGATATATGTTGTTGGAGTACGTATGTGGCTCGATAAACACCACATATGTATAGTTAGGATAGTTCCACATGGAATAAGAAGAAGTACATGTGGTGCCTAATAAACTTGGACATCTCCTTACATAGCACCGAGGCCTTTTAGATTAAAACCCCACACCTGCTGCAACAGATGGTCAAGTGAGGACATTATCGGTGCTATGCGGTCGGGCCCGGAAATAGGGTCCGGCGGTCCGTGAAGATCCTAACAACTAGAGTGTATGGTTGAGGCTATTGTCCGAACGGAGAAGTGGTTGTGGATGTCACCCGGTACGGCGCAGGTGGAGCAGGCAAGGCCCAAGGTAGAGCTGGCGCTCAAGGTGGAGTTAATGCCGCACGCCATTAACTCAGGTGGAGCAGGGTTTTATGGTGGGCAAGGTTGTGCTCAAGGTGGAGTTAGTGCTAGCCTTCCCATTAAGTCAAGGTGGAGTAGGGTTTCAGGGCGCGTAGTGATAATAATCATGTTCGATGGGTAGCATATACGGACGGTGATCATATGGTGGAGTATGGTTGGATTGGTGAGGTGGTTTAATCTCGCCAAGGTGGAGATTGTTGGAGTATGTGGCTCGATAAACACCACATATGTATAGTTAGGATAGTCCCACATGGAATAAGAGGAAGTACATGTGGTGCCTAATAAGCTTGGGCATCTCCTTACATAACATCGGGGCCTTTTAGATTAAAACCCCACACCTGCTGCAACAGGTGGTCAAGTGGAGACAATATCGGTGCTATGTGGTCGGACACGGGAGTAGGATCCGGCTGTCCTTGAAGATCCTAACATATGTTGCGTCGGAGGTTAATTCCTTAGTCATGGTAACAACTAACAAACCTGGAATATGGTACATGTATTTCATCTTACGGTAGATTTCGTATTACAATGGACGCGACATAAGTTTGAAACGCTAAGCATACGTTGGCAATGAGGCAAAGCAAATGTCTTTAACTCGTAGGTAGTACTGATAACAACTTAATCAGGGGAGCATAGCATTTCAGGTATTGAGCTACAAGAGATGTTTTAGATCATGGCATAAAGAGGCAGGGAAAGTTTAAGTTACACTCTCTACAGCGTAGACCATGATGAATTTGCAATGATGTTTATTAATGCAAAATATACGTGGTGCAATGTTTTATTTTATTTTTGGGCAATGCAACAAACTTCCGATAGATGACGATTAACATACATATTGCTTTATATCGAAACATATTTAATCCATTCGTCACCCAGAAAATCATAATTTAGAAGATCACGATGAGGATATGCCCAACTTGTTCACTAATTTCTAGCCCTAATTGACTAATGACAAGTAAATTGTATCAAATGGTAACTTTCATTTTCTGTTTCACTGCTATTGGTGAAACTTCACTGTAGGACTCATGGAGAACTTGAGAATATGGTACGCGCCGCCTTTAATTAGGAGTTGGCTAGATAGATATTCAACTCTGTTAAGGATCGAGCAAGAGAGAGGAGAGCATAAACGCGGAAGCGTAAAAGACTACATTGATAATAATTTTGGTATCTTAATTTTCATGGCTTAATAGCCTATTTATATTGTTCACAAACTTGACGACCACTCAAGGTACTTACCTAACTAAGATCAAACTCTAAACATAGACACTTTCCTAATATAACTCTCACAACTTAATGTGCATATCTCCTAAATATAGACTCTCATATATTATTTCCTAATACCCTCCCTCAAGATGGAGCATGTAGATCACGAATGCCCATCTTGGACCAAAGAAATTTAACTTCGGTTTTCTTTTTTTTCTTTTCTTTTCAACGCTTTTGCGAAAAAAAAATAATCTCCGGATCATAGTTTAAGGACGTTTCGGTCCTCTTCGTAGTTTAAGGACATTTCGGTCCCCTTCGTAGTTTAAGGACATTTCGGTCCCCTTCGTAGTTTAAGGACATTACGGTCCCATCTTCGTAGTTTAAGGACATTACGGTCTCATCTTCGTAGTTTAAGGACATTTCGGTCCTCTTCGTAGTTTAAGGACATTTCGGTCCCAATGCAAGTTTAAGGACATTGCGGTCCCATCTTTGTAGTTTAAGGACATTGCGGTCCCATCTTCGTAGTTTTAGAACATTTAGGTTCCATCTTCGTAGTTTAAGGACGTTTCGGTCCTCTCTTCGTAGTTTAAGGACATTGCGGTCCCATCTTCGTAGTTTTAGAACATTTCGGTTCCCTTCGTAGAATACTTCTTGTACTCTTGGTTTCTTGGTTTCTTCGATAGAATACTTTTTGTACTCTCTCGACAACTCATAGGGTTTCAACCTATTATTGTTGTTCTTTTTCTCATCACCTCTTGGTGATTGTTTTCTTCTCTCTTTTTTTTTTCTTTCTTCACAACATGAATGTTGTTTCTTCTTCTCTTGTTCCAGTCACGCTTCTTTGTTTTCAATATGTTCTCACAATCTTTTCTTGTCTCGTTTCTTTTTCCTTCTTCAACACTGTTGTTGTTTCTCCTTCTCTTCACCATAAGCTGCTTTTAGTCATGCTTCTGTTTGCAAACCATTCAGGCATTTAAACAAACGCCTTATGTGCATATCACAAACTACAAGGAATGAGAGAGTTTAGTTTCCACTTTTCCGATCACAGCCTGCCATCTCCGGAAAACAGCGACATATTTGTCATCATCTGTTCTTCTTCTCTGTTCAGGTTTTAAGCATTGAACCATACCAACAACCACAACATTAGTCACCAATTCAATCACTGCCAATCGAGTCCCACAAGGAACCACCACAGATCACGATGATCAGTCCCTTCTTCTCACGTCAGCTCCCAGCTCGAGTACCTTCTCAACCATCGCACAACAGAGACTGTCTCATCTTCTCGAGCTATCATCCCAGCAACAGCTCCACCGTGAAAGACCTGGGCGAATCCACCATGGATCACTGATGAACATCACCATCCTTATCATCTCTTCCAACATCAATGGCAGCAACGTCAACGCAAACCAATACCAATCTCAAATCAAAACAACAACCAACAACTCGTGAACAGCCATTACCATGGAAGCCAACTTCATCTTTCAACCTCAATCTATCTCACGGCATCTGTCAATCTTACACCTCCAAGCTATCTAAACTCCTTCGTTCATCACTTGTAGCAATGGCAGCACCAAGTTCTTGGATCCTTTGTTTATATCAGCAGCAACAACCACCGTCAGCATCAAAAGACTCGGCTAAGCTCTGCTCCTTCTTTTCCGGTATCTAACTCGGTTCGCAACTTCCTCCTTTCTGTCAATATATAGAATATAGCCATTAGAACCCATGTTTCCTAATCGATAACATCTTTCAGCCGTCGACCACCTCAAGCAACGATAGCACTCCAGATTTCTTTCTGGTGCTTGCTTCTAACAACTTTGACCTAGTTTCAATTCCAGCACAGAACTCTCTTAACCATTCGCCTTCGAAATCAGCTCCCTTCATGTCTTCTGGTTCTCACATCCACAACCATCAGTTCATCTCGGCTCCTTCTTCTTGAGCTCATACCCTTCTTATGCCGCCTGTTTTCTTCAATACTGGATAAGAGACATGGAAGCAACAATCATCATCATCTCCGGAAATCATCTAGGGCAGCAACCAGTAACCATTACTCCGTTTCACCACAGTAAACCAAACAACATCAGTTCTTCTTCACGGTTTCAACTTCCAAACCAAGCCATAAACCTTTTGTATATGCAGCAACTTACCTATATGTTTCTTCTCAGCAAATAAACGCAGCGCCTTTTTTTTTTTTTTTTTTTTTTTTTTTTTTTTTTTTTTTTAACCTAAACCATAAACGTAAAAACTCTTTTAACTTCTTTAAACCTTTCTTCATCTCCTCCCTCTTCCTCTCACCTCGCTCTGATACCATGTTAAGGATCGAGCAAGAGAGAGGAGAGCATAAACGCGGAAGCGTAAAAGACTACATTGATAATAATTTTGGTATCTTAATTTTCATGGCTTAATAGCCTATTTATATTGTTCACAAACTTGACGACCACTCAAGGTACTTACCTAACTAAGATCAAACTCTAAACATAGACACTTTCCTAATATAACTCTCACAACTTAATGTGCATATCTCCTAAATATAGACTCTCATATATTATTTCCTAATAAACTCACCTAGCTAATCAAAAGCAAGCAAATGAAGACGCTTTCCACTTACAAGGGCCGGGTATGGATCGTATGATGATGACCGAGCTAGCGTTGATGGCAGGACCGAATCACTGTATGGACTACGTACGAATTCTGGTTTAATTGTTCTTTTTATTGAACGAGGGTAGATCTACGTTTCCTTGCTTGCCGCTGCAGTTGCAGTGTGGGTAGTTCAACTGCCAATTTTGTAACGGAAATTCTGATATAAACAGTGTCTTGGGGATGTAGCTCAGATGGTAGAGCGGTCGCTTAGCATGCGAGAGGTACGGGGATCGACACTAACAAAACTAGCAACGGAATGTGCCACGCCATTGATTTCCTTTTTAATTAAACTAAAATCGACGAGATCGAAATTGGTTAGATCACCGCTAATCTTTGTGATGTAATCGTAATGCACCAAGCGAATGTAGAGTTTTTGAATTTCAGATGGGTAATTTTACGGCACGGGATTTGGTTTGTTATTGTATTGTTTTAAGGTTTGACAGAACCATTTGCATATTTACTTTCGGATGCATATTGTGAAGGAGAAACGGTTATTATAGAATACCAATTACGTACATATAAGAATGATCAATGCTTCAGGAATCAGGAACCAAAGCTCATTTTTCAAAAAAAAAAAAAAAAAAAAGGAACCAAAGCTCCAAGCTTAGTATTTCTTTTATAAATCTGAACCTTCATTCATTTTGTTGTCAACGTTTTAATTCTAATCTGAGTAAGCATTACAGCCAAGCAGTTTGTAACGAAAACGTCACAAAGTTGTCCATGATAGAATTCGTCTAATATCCCTTTGGTGCTTAGCAGTTTCAGTAGATTTTGGCTTTGGTAGGGGTTACAGAATGGTCTTGAAATTGTTAAACGTTAACTCTCTGAAAAGCTGGATTGATAATTGAGGTGCTAATTTGGAGCTACAACCGGATACTTCATAAAACTCTAATTCCATCACTAATGAATAAATCTTGCCCAAAGATCCAAAATAATGTCACTCTAAATGGCAAATTCCGTATGTCAGTTGTCGACCAATAGTGTATCTACAGGTATTTATGTGATCAATCAAAGTGATGGACAACTAATAAGATTGAGTATTGGTATATGGAACCCATTTAGAACCCATTATTCATAGAAGTCGAGATTATGTATGCTTAATGTTGCCGCCTCAGCACCAAAGTTGAGCAAAAACACAACAAATAATAACACTAAAACATTCATGTCAGCCACAAAGTTGAACCACTGCTGCATTGATCAATCTTGATATATGGTCTAAAACTTCAGTAGGCCGTTTGACATCATTTCCAAGCTACACTTTTCTGGGATGCTCCTTCAACCGATTTTGAAATTGGTATAGGTCTTTACAGTTGCCAGTAATTTGAGAGTGCTTGCGCTGCTGGTTTACAGAAAAGGTTTCGTATCTTTGTCAATGTGAAGCTTGGAGCGCCTATTCTTCATGTTAAACGGCATATTGTTATATGACAATATTCAAAATCTGCTCAAATGCCCAATGGCTCAACCATCGTTGAATTCTTTTTTCCTGAATTGACAATAATATAGAAGGTGTCAGTGTCATGAATATTATGTTCAAATTTCAAGCTGATCACTTGATCTATCACATTTTGACTGCATGCGTCCCTCATATATACCTTTGAAGTTCTACTTAGATTCGCTTGATTGCAGTCAATGCTGAGTTTTTTCAAGCTTTTTTTTCTTCCCAACAACAATTTAAATATTTGATTGCCTTGAGATCATACCTTGTGAAATACGGAATTTCTTTAGGTATATATATATGTTCCAAGTTCTAACTCGTATCTTTCACCCTTATGATGAAATAGTACCCAAACCCATATGCTAGCTAAAGAAATGAAATAACATCAACCTATTAGATTATGAAACCCACTGCTAAAACATACACTAATGTAATATTTCAGCTGATCAGGTTGGAGAACGAACACCAAAAAATGTAAGAAAATATTCCAGCTTCTGTCAGCCAAATAGCCAATAGTTACAGACTGACCTTGGCAGGCGTTACTTGATTTTGGCTTCACACTTTGTACATAATGGTCACCTTCATCACCAAAAACTTTCCTACTGCATCTGTTGCAAGCCAAATATTCCCAGCCGCCGTAAGCCAATATTTTTCTGGCGTGCACATAGTTTTCTTGCACTCATGTGAGCAGAAACTTGGTAATCAGCAAGAGGGGACATACATACAATACAAAATGCAAAAATATAATCAGTCAGAAACTTGTGTCGTAGGATGAATCCCATTTAGCTTTTAAGTTCAGAGATGGTTTAACTATTCTTAAAACACAAAATGTCAAGGGAAACTTTACTTTGTGTGCTAGGTAGTGTTATTTGGTACAATTGGGATTTTCTAGACTTTTAGCCACTTGAAATAATATGTGCAAAATCTGTAGGGGAAAACAGGTGGAGAAGCAGAAATCAAACTGGTGGCCGCAATGATATTTTTTCTTGATCTTCAAGAAAATCCATTATTCTACATTGGACTTAATCGAATGTTAACATAGATTGTCCCTCATGTTATCTAGAACAACACTGGCTAAAAAGAAAGTTAATTCCAAAAACTTAAATCTACAAATGCAAATGTCATCATATCCATCCCAAAAATGAAACTCAAAAAGCCATCACTCGAACATAAACCATGAAGGACAAAAAGAAAGACAAAAATGTGAAATTCAAATTACCTGCGCCACCAACTGGGGACCCGTTGTTCTTCGAATGTTGAGTTGTCATTAAAAATTACTGCATCAGTGACAACAAAAAAATGAAATCAGACCCAAAAGCGTAGTAGATTTTACCATGTATAATTTAGACATGACAAACAATAAAAAACTGAATACATTAACAAATTTATCTGTCTTGATAGAAGTATAAGGAAATATTCATCCATTGGAAATCAAAAACTTTATTAGACATATGCGACTTATTATAAAGAAATTAAGAAACTTAATCATACCTTTACAATCAATCAAGGTAAAAACAAAAACAAATCAATTGCGAAAGTCCTATATATATGCCTACGAAACGTACCAAAAAACTCAATCATACCTTTGAAATCTCAGTTACAAAACGAAGAAAAAGGAAGCCCCTTTGGCAGGGAAGTGAATTACCCCAAAAGCTGGGAGGTTTGGATTGCAGAAGTGAGATCTCATCTCTATTTCAGTTACCAAAAACATTCATTGCATTTAAGTTAATGCCGAGATACAGGGATGAGCGGTTTCAATTAAACGGGTTTCATATATGAGTTACATACTTACATATTTACGTTTTTTCTTCCATGGTGGTCGTCCTGTATATACTCAAAATCCAAATCTCCCCAAATCTCAAAACGTAGGGATTATGATTAATTTCAACCGTCCTTTATATGTCCGAAATGTGGATATCCTTCCACTGGTAAAAACATCATTGTCCCTTATAATATAAACGGAAAATGGGTCATTTGTCCAAATATATTTAAAACATGGTTCAAATGGACAAGTAAAAATTTGTATGGGTGAAATGGACACCAAAAAAAAATAGCAAGGATGAAATTGGATTTATCCTGACTTAAACTTATAAAATAGCAAGGATGAAACTGGATGCATCCTGATGTAAATTAAAAATACGAAAAAGTATTTGAAAATGGGTAGGATGAAACTGTTTACATCCTGACTATTTTTTAAAATTTTTTCCATTTAAACAATGTCAAAATCTAAATACCCTTTACATCCAGGAATTATTGATTTTGGTCTTTGTAACCAATTTTGTATAATATAGATGCTCATAACATGTTAAGCTGGTTTCACGGATATCGAAACTATGTAAGACTTCTGCATTTTTGTTTCGGGTATTGTGTCCCTTGACCTAAAACCTGTCACTGTTTTTTATTTCAGAAGATCCTGAGCATATCTTACGTCTAGCTTTCCAAAATGTACCTCTTGTAATATTTGTTTGATGCAAAGGTCTTACATATGGTTCAAGGCAGTCTAATCTTGTAAATGAATATGTGAAAAACTCCCCGTTTGGATGCAAGGGAGTCTAGCTCTGCAATACTAACTAGCTAGACTGCTACCTATAGACGACTTACTGCTTCATACGGAAACATATTTAATTCGTTCATGGCTTAGAATATCACGATGAAAATATGCTCTACTTGTTCACCAATATCTAGCCCTAATTAGTCAACTAATGACCAGCAGAATTTTATCAAACAAATGGTGTCTTTCACTTTCACTGATCTTGGTTTGATAAGGTGCATGAAGGAATCCGTCGTTGATCACTCATGTGTGCTGTACTGCTATAAATGGTTTTGGGTACTTTGTCCTACCCAGCTTGTTAGTGTAAAGATCCAATATAATCTTGATGGTATGAACCCTAGTTTCGTGAATTTTTCCGTATCACGAATTTTACCGTCTTATTCGCGTACGTTTGCAATTCCGAACCCAAGTCGCGTATTATATGGTATTCCCGGATTATTTGCGAATCGTTCACGAACTTTCCGAATCCCGAATAATTGTTGGTTAAACTTCAACATAGAAGTCACTAACAAGCTGGTTAGGACAAGATTAGAAAATTGATGTAATCCTAAGGGAATTAGAAGTCATCTAGTTCTAAGAAAAGGAAAGACATGTAATAAGGGGATAGGACTAGGAAAAGGAATTCATACTTCTATATATATATGATCACCAAAGTTATGGTTGATCATAGGAGCAAGATTAGAGCTTGTGTTTAGTTTTGAGAGATTTTCTAAACATCAATAAAGAGAGTTGTCTTTATATAACCTAAGTTTCATCTTGCAGTTTCCATTAATTGGTATCAGAGCTTGTTTCTAGGCCATGAGAATGAAGGTACTGATGAAAATCTACAAAGTTTGGGAAACAATTGATCCTGGTACATTGGACCCAGACAAAAACAATGTTTCCATTGGATTACTCTTTCAAGCAATACCAGAATGTCTTGTTCTACAAGTTGGTGAACAGGAAACTTCAAAGAAAATTTGGGATGCAATAAAGGCACGTAATCTCGGAGCTGATCGAGTTAAAGAAGCCCGTCTGCAAACCTTAATGTCTGAATTTGAAAGAGTGAAGATGAAAGACAATGATACTATTGATAGATTTGTAGGAAAGCTATCAGAGATAGCCTCAAAAGCTGCGTCACTTGGACAAACCATTGATGAAGATAAACTGGTAAAGAAGTTTCTCAATAGTTTACCAAGATCCAAGTATATTCATATCATAGCTTCTCTCGAACAAGTCTTAGATTTAAAGAAGACTAGCTATGAAGATATAATTGGAAGATTGAAAACATATGAAGAGAGAATCCTTGATGAAGAAAACAATGGAGAAACTCAAGGAAAACTCTTGTACACAAACTCTTACCAACAAAACTCTGCGACAAGAGGAAGAGGTCGTGGAAGAGGTGGTAGAGTAAACAGAGGTCGAGGAAGGGGAGGAAGGTTTAACTCACAAGATAGAACAACAAGTCAGAGTGATCAAAACCAATGGAAATAAAAGAAGGATAGATCAAATATTATTTGTTACAGATGTGATAAACCAGAACACTTCTCCTCTGTATGCCCTGAAAGAATACAAAAGATGGAAGAAGCAAACAAGAATGAAATAAGGGAAGAAGATACAACTCTTTTCATGCACGAAGTTGTATTCTTAAACGAAGGGAAACTAATACCAAAGAACTATGAATCAAAGGATGGAGAAGAAGGAATCTGGTATTTAGATAATGGAGCCAGCAATCACATGACTGGTAAGAGACAATACTTTTCTGAACTCAATGAGAAAATCAAAGGACAAGTGAAGTTTGAGGATGGATCTTCTGTAGAAATTGAAGGGAAAGGATCAATTCTATTTCAGAGCAAGACCGGAGAACAGAAGCTTGTCACAAACATCTACTTCATCCCAAACTTACAAAGAAACATTCTAAGTTTAGGACAAGCTACAGAAGTTGGATGTGATGTTAGAATGCCACAAGATTATTTAACAGTTCATGACCCAAGTGGAAGACTTTTAGTTAAAGTCTCACGCTCACAGAATAGACTCTACAAGATAAGTCTCATGATTGGAAGGCCATTGTGTATGAGTATGAGACTGGAAGATCAGACATGGAAGTGGCACGCAAGGTTAGGACACATAAGTTTCAGAACCTTAAAAACTATGTCTCAGAACAAAATGGTTCGAGGGCTACCACAGATAAACGATGAATCAAGGATCTGTGAATCATGTTTAGTTGGGAAACAAACACATCAAGGTTTTCCAAAAGCAACAATATTCAAAGCCTCAAAGCCATTAGAGCTTCTTCATGCTGATTTATGTGGTCCTATTACACCACAAACCCTTGCAAATAACAAATACATATTTGTTATTATAGATGACTTCTCAAGATATATGTGGTCTATTCTTATGAAAGAAAAGAGTGAAGCATTTGACAGATTCAAAGCTTTCATAAATCTGATAGAAAAAGAGTTAAAAGAGGAGATCGATGAAATAACTCAACCCATTCCACTGCGAAAATGAACAAGACAGATACAAAAGCCACAATATCTGGAGGATTATGTTCTTCAAGCTGCAGAAGGATATGAGATTATGCTACTTTCTGTTAATGATGAACCAAGGAATTTTCAGGAAGCAAAGGTCCCGACTAAATGGACACAAGCATGTAGAGAAGAAATTATTTCAATCAACAGAAACAAGACTTGGTTTCTAGTTGATAATCCAGGTGGGGTAAAAGTGATTGTCCTCAAGTGGATCTTCAAGGTTAAAAGAAATGTTGATGGAACTATTAACAAATATAAGGCAAGACTTGTATCTAAGGGATACGTTCAAGAATCAGGCATAGACTTTGATGAAGTTTTCGCACCAGTTACGAGACTAGAGACAATTCGTCTCTTAATAGCAGAAGCTGCATCAAACTCTTGGGAAATACATCATTTAGACGTAAAGACGACATTCTTGCATGGTGAACTAAGTGAAGATATATATGTTGAACAACCAGAAGGTTTCGAAGTAAAGGGACAAGAACATAGAGTTTACAAGTTGACAAAAGCTCTTTATGGTCTAAGACAAGCCCCTCGAGTCTGGAATACAAAGTTAGATGAAATCTTAAAGGGATCGAGATTCATAAAGTGTTCTAAAGAAACTTATGTATATAGAAAAGAAGAAAAGGGGACACTACTAGTAATTGCAGTCTATGTAGATGATCTATTTGTGACTGGCAATTCTCTCAAGGTGATTTGTGAGTTCAAGAAAGATATGTCATCTAAGTTTGAGATGTCTGATCTTGGGAAACTCACATATTATCTAGGCATAGAAGTTCATCAAGGGATAGATGGGATTCAGATTAAACAAGAAGCTTATGCAAGGAGAATTCTGAAAGAAGCAGGACTTGAAACTTGTAATCCAACTAAGATACCAATGGAGTTTGGACTTAAAGTTTCAAAGGCACAAGAAGAAGCAGAGATTGATTCAACGAGTTATAGAAGATATGTTGGATGCCTAAGATATTTATTACATACAAGACCAGATTTGGCTTTCTTTGTGGGAGTAGCAAGACGTTATATGCAGAGTCCACGCAAGTCTCATGGTGATGTAATAAAGCAGATATTGAGATATCTAAGAAGAACAATCAGCTGTGGATTGAAGTATGGTCGAGGTTCAAAAGGAATTGTTGGGTATAGTTACAGTAGTCATAATATTGACCAAGATGATGGAAAAGGTACAACTAGTCATGTATTTTATCTAGGAGAAGCACCTATTACATGGTGTTCACAGAAGCAAGACATTGTAGCCCTCTCATCCTGTGAAGCTGAGTTTATGGCCGCAACAGAAGCAGCTAAACAATCAATATGGCTTCAAGAACTGTTGGGTGAAATCAAAGGAAGAGAACCTGAAAAAGTTCTCATCAAGATTGATAATAAGTCTGCAATTGAACTCACTAAAAATCCAGTGTTTCATGGTAAGACGAAACACATTCACAAAAGGTATCATTTCATACGAGAATGTATCGAGAAGGAGATCATCAACGTTGAACACATACCAGGAACTGAGCAGAAAGCAGATATATTGACAAAGGCATTAGCTCGGATCAAGTTTGAAGAAATGAGACAACTGATTGGAGTACAAGATATGTCACGGGTAAGGTTGAAGCTTAACGGGGAGAATGTTGGTTAAACTTCAAAATAGAAGTCACTAACAAGCTGGTTAGGACAAGATTAGGAAATTGATGTAATCCTAAGGGAATTAGAAGTCATATAGTTCTAAGAAAAGGAAAGACATGTAATAAGGTAATAGGACTAGGAAAAGCAATTCATAGTTCTATATATATATGATTACCAAAGTTGCGGTTGATCATAGGAGCAAGATTAGAGCTTGTGTTTAGTTTTGAGAGATTTCTAAACATCAATAAAGAGAGGTGTCTTTATATAAGCTAAGTTTCATCTTGCAGTTGCCATTAATAATACGTCCGCTTAATTCTCTAGAAATTCTTTAGCTTTTACGTTTTCAAAGACCCCACTTTTTGGGATTTACTGCCTCCCGAACATACACGGCCCTTATTGTAATTTTATGAAACAAGAATGACTGAAGATGTTTGAAGGTAAAGGTGAGAGAGGTCTCAAACTCACTAACCGAGCATCTAAACCACTATACCACGTCCTCTTAAATGATTAATGTTGTATATATTATTAATATCATCATATTAAGTTTATTTTTTCTTTAAATAACTCACACATATGCATAAAAATTAGCTTATGTCCTTCTAAATACTAATTGTTTATTACATATAGATACCGAATTCTCAGAGCCGAACTCACATTTATAAATCGAATTATACACGTACTATGCTGTTACGAATTACTGACGAATCACGTCCAGTTGACTGAATTTTTGACCACATTTGAGTCTACAATACCGTGTAATACTCGTACGTTGGCTGTTCCATAGTTTACCGAATCCCGAATTGCTAACTAGGATATGAACAACAAATCATAAAAAAAGCTAGCCAATATAATCTTGATGGTATAGTACTTTTCTAATGAAGTTGTGTATCAGTTCTTCCGACTGTTTTATGTTGGTGGTGATGGAGTTTGAGATTAATTTTCCAATTAGTTAATCTAGAGTAAAATTAGGATAATCCAGGAGTCATACACCGTTGTTATTGTGGATATAGTGTTAGTGGATGTTGTGGTGGTCATAGGTGTTGTTGCATCTGGAAGTAATTGTTGTGATTTGTTATTCTTGTTACGGTGGTGGTTGATGTGCTTTTAGTAGTGCTGGTGGTAATGGATCTCGTGGTGGTGGCACTGGTGGTGATTTTTGTGTGTGCAATAACGGTGTTGGCGGTGGATTTTGGTGCAGTGGGGGTGATGATGGTGGTCAACAACCAATGTTTGTGTATCAACAATGGAAATGGTAGTCAACAACCAATATTTGTGTATCAACAATAGAAATTGATCTTAGTGTAAGGAGTCAACAACAAATATTTGTGTATCAACAATAGAAATTGACCTTAGTTTAGGGAGTCAACAACCAATGTTTGTGTATCAACAATAGAAAAATAGAATCAACAACCAAATTTGACAAATAATTTTGAACTTTTGATTTTTTGGATCAATTTCAGTTGTTGACACCTAATAGCGGCGGCGGTGGCGACAACAACAACAATGATGGTGGTGTGTGGCGGTGGTGGAATATTATTGGTGGTTGTATTTAGTAAGTGGTGGTGGTGGCGGAGTGGTGGTGGCGGCGGTGCTGTTGACGGTGGTGAAATGGTGCTGCTGGTAGATGTGAAATAATAGGAAAATCTATTTTTTAATGGATAAGATTTTTGAATGGAAAATAATATTGTAAGTGAGGGTATTAAGGTAATCTATTTTTTATATAAGGGTATATAATAAATGATAGGTTGTATTTATATTGTTTTATAAGAGTATATGTATTTTGTGTCAAAACTAAAAATATTTAATAAATTTACCCAATTGAATAACCGTAAGTTTTTCAATTTTGTCTCTTAAATCACTTTTTTTTCTTTTTGATAAAGTCTCTTAAATCACTTATATACTACTGTATGCTTGCATGATCTGGCTGGGTTTTGCTTCCATAAATTATAGATACGGATACCCAATGATATTGCATCTATCTCTGAGACTTTGGAAATATATATTCCATCCATAGTAATATAAGATATGATTGATGGCTAAATTGGTAAAAGACTTTGCTCAACTCTTTTAAGATGTTTTCTTTTAACTCTGTTCTCACGTTTCCCTAAACCGTTGAATTGACAAATTGCAGAGAGGAATTTCGGAGGAATTGGCTTCTATCTTTGGATCGGTGGTTTGTTACTATATGTGCCTAAAGGTAAGAGAGTCATGGTGTGTTATGGTTTATATGTAATTATTATCAAGATTTATAGGGTTTGATGTATTCTCACTACTCTTCTGTTTGGATATTCTTGGGTGTTTATTTCTCTTCCGCTCAACTGATATTTGTATAACTATAGTCAAATTGCTTTAAAACTAGGAGTTTGATTATGATGATCTAGGATATGCATCGGAACCATGGTAGATATTTTGAATTTTGGAGTATGCATGTCTATTTCTTGTAAAACCGTTTCGGTTGTCTCTTTTCTTTGAGATTTTTTATACAGTACTAGTAACTATTGATAATCTTGTTAGTTATGTATACTTCCTGATTGAAGTACTGAAACAAAAATAAACCTAAATAAATTAGGTTAAATAGTAATACCGATCAAAATATACAACCCAAGAGTTCAGTAAATTGAGCGATCGGTTTTAGAGTTTTTAGAGGAATGGTTTTAGCCTGAATCTAATTTTTTAGGATAATTTAATCAACTATTGAATGCTTGAATTTCCTATCCTAATTGTTTAGGGAGTCTTTGAGTTGGGGTTTTCATCAATATGAGTCTAATAAGTTTAGTTTCAGATTTTAGCACGAAAGCAACCAGCTCGTCTTAATAATGTATCGCAGAAGTTCACCGGATTATTAAGGGCCGGAAACCACAGTTCTGAGATCATCTCCAATACTAGGGGTTAAGATTGTAAAGTGAGTTAATACCTAAAACAAGAACATTTTCTACCTCAATATTATCTCCAATGCCAGACAGCTGGAGTCTTACTTTTAGGATATTATGACATCTAGACTTTCTCTAATCTTGAGCCTTAAGTCTATATCATCGTTTTGTTTCTAAATGTGAACAATGTTAGATGAATAAGATCTTGAGTATTGGAAATAAATTTTAAATATAAGGTATTATTTGCATTATTCTTGTCATCTACTATGACCCACGAAAAAAAATAGTTATTTAGACCTCTAAATAAGATGACCTCGACACTAACACTGGAAATGCTCTAATTCTTTAGAAAATCTTGAGAAGGTCTGTCTCTTGAAAGCATTTTTTTTTTCCGCAAGAGTTACATTAAATTTGAAAACCACACTACATAAATAGATACGCAAACTCGGTCGACTTATTCCTGAGTACTCGGCCAAGCTGAATTCCTTACAGAGAGTGAGTATTGGCGAGTAAATCGCTGACGACTGCTGAGTTTTACGGAGTTGTGTAATTGTATTTGAATATCTAGTAATTTGTTTGTTTGGGATGATATCTTTATTCTTGAATAGATGGAACACTTTATTTGCATCGTTTTAATGGTACTTTGCGTATAAGCCATGGCAATAATATATATGATCAAAGTGACTCTCACCCTTTTAGAGCATCTCCAATGCAAGGTGCAAAAAATTCTATATGGATTTATTATTTAGTCATTTTTATTTATGGGGTCTATTTAGAGAACAAGTTGAGGAAATCATACTTGAAAAACTATCTCCAACAGTGGAAGATTTTATTCGATTTTTAAAAGAGAAAACCTGACGTGGAGTTGGACTAGGATGTCTATAGGTTTAGACTTTTAGCCTGAATCTCTATGAATATAGATCAGTTCATCTTTATAATTTACATAAGTTTATTGAATTATTGAAGGCTATGATTTTAATGATTCAATTTTATTTAATTTTCAGCTGTAAAGCAGGATCAAAAGAGGATAGTGCTACATACAATCTGAAGGAAATTATAATTTAAAAATCCAATGGAAAATCGTCAACATCAGGAGATGGTCGAGGTAAGAGTAGACGTAGGAGGAAGTAACAAAGAATTAGGTAAAGAAGAGAAACACATTGGAAGGAAAAGTCATAATGAGGAGGTGATCCAAATAAGAGTAGAAGAAAGAGGTGAAGAAGCAGCTGAAGAAAAAAAAAGTGAAGGAGGAGGTTATAAGCAGAAAAGAATTCGAACAATTCGACATAGTAAAATCGACTCCTACTCTCAATGCTCCGTCATCTTGTCTGGTTGATCAGCAAATAAACCAGACCAATGTCCAAAGACACAACAGGATTATGCAAGAATGGAAGTTACTCAAAAAGGGTCTACCTGATTCAATCTATGTCAGAGTTTAGGAACAAAGAACTGATTTTCTCGAAGCATTAGTCATTGGCGGAGCAGGTACTCCCTACAGAGATGGTTTATTCTTATTTCATATCATATTCCCATCTAATTATCCGAAGGTACCGCCCAAACTGTACTTCAAGACGAAGCCGTGTGGTGGCTTGTGCATGGATTTTCTAGAATATGGAAGTGATATCAATGGCATTGATATTCGTCAAATAAAAGGTCTTGAAAAATGGAATTCAAAGACATCAAGTATACTGGAAATTCTAGTATCTATTCAACAATCATTTCATATTGAGAAACCTTATTTTCGGGATCATAATATGAACGACCGCCGTTTAGTAGAGGCCATTGGGTTATAAGTTGGACGAATCTTATGATTGCGATGAAAGAGTCTTCAAAACGAAATGCTGGACAATATTGGGTATTCTTGCGAAACCACCAAAGGTTTTTGAAGAATTTGTTTGCCAACATTTCCGTGATCGTGCCGAAGCAATTCTAATAGCTTGTCGACCTTATTATAGGCTCAAATATGGTGATCATCCTATATACGAGACAAAGTTCTGCGACGAATATCGGCAATCCATGGCCAATATGTATACAAGGCTTCTCAAGGCGTTTATAAAGAATGGCTCTTCTTTGGATGATTATGTTGGAGACATTAATTTGGAAGATGACTTTGATTATGTTCAGCCGCCTCCGCCTCCGCCTCCCACCGAGCCGCGTTGGGCATGCACTGATTGCAAAGTAGTGAGGTATTTGTTTGGGTTTTTGTATTGTTTGGTTTGTTTCCTCTTGTGGGGCTCTTTAATGTGGCTTGGGGTTTATTTAAGACTACAAGGCAAGATCCGAGTTTATTAAGAAACATCTGACTTTTAGTATTAATTTATTTTATTTCTTAATTTTCTTATGAATATTGTTGCATCCAACGAATGATATTAGAGTAGTTACGTGTGATTATTGATCTTGAAGATTATGGAAGTAGGAAGCTGGATATGGTAATTAAGGCAGAAAAAAATGCACTTGATGATATTCCACGGTGCCCGCTCTGTCGAGTGCTGATGTTTATTACTTGTTTATTCATTCCTTGTGCCTCAAGCTAGTAGAGTTTATGGTGTGAAAAGGGTGCTCGAGTCTTTGGAAGGCCAAGTACCAAATGTCCATTTGGAATAGTTAAAAATTCCGAAAATGCCAGTCACTGTACTATTGTATTAGAATTGCAAATGGTGGCATGTTACCTAGTGTCACACCTCCAAATGCCTCGTCAATTTTCTGCGAAAGCGTAATCCGGCAGTACAAGTGATTCTGTGAATAGCCTCACCCAATTGCACTTCAGCCTTATAAGTTTGTACCAATATAAACAGCTGACTCTTCAGGTTTATCAGCGGAAGTCTTTTAGCCTTCTTTCTCTTCACTTAAACTCATCAAATGCATCCCATAATACATTCAATCTTTGTCATACTTTACCAACAACAATCAGCCAACCAAGAACACTTAGAACATGACACAATCACTTCATTTTATTGCATGAAATGGAAGAAATACAAAACTTGCCCACTTGGGGACTTCCACGGACTTGTTCTCTTTTGAACCAAGCCTTAGTCTTACAAAAACTCTCTTATTCACTCACATATGGAAACCTCACTCTCACATATGTTCTCTATCCAAGCCTGCTGAATTTTCCCAGCCTTAGGACTATTTATACAGCAGTTTTACTTGGACAAACCGTGCACAACCGATTGCGCACGCATGGGACAGCAATCTGTCCCATAAAGCAGTTTTGTAACCGCAAACAACTGTGCCAACTGACCAGTTCTCCTTGACTCATGCCAATCATCCAACACCTGTTCTCTAGTAGTTAGAACTCTTCTCCCACGCTTATAAACTTCTTTATAACCGCTCCTCTTCATCACGCATCATTAGCATGCTTGTGAAACTCGTAACTAACTTGCAACCTTCACTTGAGCCATATTGTGCCACTTGTTTTGGCACACTGGATTCTGCCTTGCACCAACGCCCAGCCCTTTTGGCCCTGCATGCTTATCATTCTAAACTCATGCACGGACAACTCTTAAGCTTCAGACATCGGGGCCAGCTCCTTAAGCTCACTCTAGTTACTCATGCGCCATTTATGCTTCGCTATTCCAATTAGCTTGACAACAACAATGCAACTCTTGCATTGCTAACTTGTTTGCACTTGTTCAGACTTTGGCCTTGCCTTGAACTAATTCATAGACTAACTCTTAGTGTATTCCACTCTTCTTGCATCATCCTTGAGTTTGGGCCAACTCAATTCCATGGATATGCATCTATGCCAACATCGCATGTTGCATCTGTCATTTTGGCCTCGTCTTGCCTTTCCTCAATGAAGCTTCATTGTGTCGGCCAATAAGCTTCATTTCTTAGACAAATGTATTTACAATGTAGTGCTGCACTTGCAATGCATTGGCCCTGTGGGTTTATGCCATTCTCGACACTTATCAATCTGTACCGTAATACCGCTATTATGGCTTCACATTGCGCCATTACGGCGGAGTACTGACTTGACATGCAACTCTGTAACTCACAATCATTATGCATCACCTGCAATACCGCAACTCTGTGACGCACCATCATTATGCATCACTTGCAATACCGTCATACCTAGGTACAAGTTTCTTTGACGAAGTCACCTACTCAATCAACGTACGGTGACAAATGGTATAATTGCCCTTTATTTTGATGGGCTTCACAAATACTCTTCTGACACAACAAATATATCCCTTTCAATATATAAGCCCACCAGGGGTCTATTAATGTTTTTATTTCTTCCGGATTTGCCTCCTATCAATCGTTTTACTTACTTCCCTTTTTTCTTCTTCTTTATTTTTGATAAGAAGCCGAACCATCCATTTCCATCGCATCCACCACCACCAGCATCTTTACCGCCGCCACCATCCATCTCCGTCGCTTCCCTTTCTTCTTCTTTATTTCTAATAAACAGTCGAACCATCCATTTACATCGCTTCCACCACCACCAGCATCTTTACCGCCACCACCATCCATCTCCATCGCTTGTAGTTTAACATTTCTAATGAGGCTTATCAAATTTTTCTTTTCGTTTTCAAAAACTCTTGTATTTTGCTCTCTCCGTATGCACCACCATATTGCAACCAGAATATAATTCCAAATTCGACTAAGTCTTTATTCATCTCAATTAAACTTTTAGGACTTCACATTTGTGGTCACATTTTAATTGTAAGTCCAATTAATCCAAAATTCTCCGGGTTCTCCAACAATCATAGAATAAATGCGAATTAATTTCATCGTCTTCATCACAAAAACAACGTAAACTAGAAACATCCATACATCTTAATAGCTTATTCACCATCATTATCCTATCATGAGAAAGAAGTCAAAGAAATTTTTTGATTTTGCAAGGATACTCCTGGCTCCAAACAACAACCTTGATCTTCATCGCTCATAATACCATCCTTAACCGTATGTTGACCATGTCTATTCCGATGCAAACTCAGCTATCCAAAACGCCTTCTTGAATTAAAATTGGAGAAAGAAGATTTCATATAATTGTCACTTCCCATGAAATAGTTTGAAAGTATCTTTGCCTAGACATAAACCTCCACCTTAAAAAATCCTCCCAAACTTCATACATACTAGCCACTACAAAGTTCTTGGTCCTTGAACCTTCATATGCCAATGGAAACATATCACATAATCTTCCTTCACCTAGTAGCCAAGAATGTTCCCAAAATCTAATTTCCTTGCGCGCTCCAATCTTGAATATAATACCTTTGTTGAAATCTTCAAGCTCTTTATAGATACTAAACCACAAGCTACCACCTTTAGGTCCTTTGGGTTGGAGAGTTTGCAAACAGGTAAATGTTTCACCAAATATTTCAACTACGATCTTCCTCCACAATGCATCTTTCTCTAAGGTTCCTTGTTTATCAAAAAAAATATATATTGGGGATATAGAATGAATGACTCTTTGAGAGATGACAAATGCCGAACGTTGCCATATCTAAGGCAACCAGAGAGATCAAAATCCATAAGACTAATACAGATGGTCGCGAAAATTCTTTGTGCACGTCCTCTTACCCTATAAGTGAAGTATCCGTTGCAAGATGATAGCTTGGTAAAAAGTAAGAGAAACAGAGCAAGGTGAAGGGATTTTGACAACAAAAAATTGAAGCGGGAATCATTGTGCCCTAGATCAAAGATAATGTTGAAAATGGGTATTGGTGGCCGTCATCCAACTAAAATTCAAGGGTACGTTCAGTTTTTTATTTTTCCCAGTTCTGTTTCAAAGGTTGATGGCGATCACAAGTACCAGTCATTGGAAAATCTGAATCCAGGCCAATTACACCAGTCATGTTGCATGCCTTCTCCTCAGGCGAGAAATCAAGCATAACATTATAACTCTAATAAGAACAACACAACTTAAAAATGTATAGTCACGTTAATTAACATCTCTAATCCACTTGCTCTCAATCAATCCGGAAAGATCCTAATAATTATAACTAGATTAACATTGGATCGTTATTCTGAACTCTAAACCTCTTGTTTCTATTTAAGTTATTCCTCAACCTTTCCCTAGCAGGTTTGCAAAGTCAAAGAATGAGACGTTGGACAAAGAGATTTGGAAAATCTTCAAGAAGATCAAAGTGCAGGTTCCTCGTTGTGCGAAGTTTTTGAAGGATATCACTACACCAAAACCAGGATTTTGTAACAATGCAACTCGTCACAGTTTATTATTCAGTCACAGGTACACCTGTGATAAGTCCTGCAACAGTTATAACTGTTATTAAATTTTGTATTCGTGATAATAATTAGGAATATTAAATTCTTTTGTTAGTCACAATAATATTTGTTGACAATTTTACAGACAATCACAATTATAATTCAAAGTGATGATTCCACCCAAATATTTCACCACATCTAAAACAACCCCAAAATTGTAACACTTTGAATTTGCTTGTCACTAATTTTCCCACATTTGTACAAACTAACAATTATATTTCATTTCTCTAAATCAAAATACAATTTTGTTTTTGTTTTTAATTTTCTTAATATTAGAAAACAGGATCAAGACCAAGTCAACAAGTCATGACTTTATAGAAATTTGACTTTGACATATTTGCTTCTTCCGAAGACGGTGAAAATTATCAGACTACCCTTATCGGAATAAGTGCAATAACTTGTGAAAATGACCAGACTAACCTTATCGTAAATAAGTAAAGTAAATATTACATACTGTCAAAATGACTATTTTATCCTTACTATTTTACCATATTACCCTTAATGGAAAAAAGTGCAACAAATTATTATGTAGACTGTGAAAATTACCAGACTACCCTTATCAAAAATAAGTGAAGTAAGTATTACAGACTAGTTATTCTGGTATAAGTGATGAAGTTTATTCCCAAGTTAAATATGTATCATAACTTCGATTTTCTCGTCGTGTAAGCATAATATGGATCCTGTACTAGTCCTTGTATCATCTTACATTAAAGCATGTGTATAAGAAGATTGGTATAGAGGTTGGGGACTTTTTGTAATTTAATCTACTACTCAATATGTTATTTCCATCTCTTGATGTGATTCTTACTCTATTATTTTCCCCTGTGCTGCGGTCTTAGTGCCTTGTGGTATTGGTTTAATTGAATATCTTACTGATACTGGTTTTCATTAAATTGCCTGAACCTTAGGCTATGAAGTCTTATATTTGGCTACAAACACTACGGGAAAAATCAACATTGACGACTACAGATTAGAGTTGTAGTACCCCTACGACAACTCCATTTAATGCATTGTGGAAGGGGGGTATTGTAGAAAGTCCAAGCTTTTCTACAATACTTGACTAAGAGTTGTAAAGGGTGATGTGATTCATGGTTCGACAATATTTTGCCAAAGTTGTGATTCTCTTTCGATTTTTTTTTGAAAGCCTAACACAACTCTTGCTTGTGTTGTAGGACTATTTTACACAACAAAGGATGTGTATCGTGGAAATATGTAACACAACACTTGTATAAGTTGAAGGACTATGTTAGACAACCTAGGATGTGTATTGTAGAAAAATGTAACAACTCTTATTACTATTATGAATAAAGTTTGCATGACACTTTTTAGAGTTGTAGAACTATGTTGGACAGCACCTGGTTATGTCGTAAAGACATTTTTCACAACCTTTGGTATGTGTAGTTGAAATATGGAATACAACTCTTATTAGAAGTTGTGTGCATAAAACTATTTTGAAAAAAAAATTATAGCTGAAACCGAATTGCATGAATTGCCGAAAGTATTTCACATTCACATTAACATGCCAGTGTAGCACATTTACATTCATTCAAGTTAACCTTGTATGAAAGTGTGTTGCGTAACGGAAGAAAATAAAATGATACATTCTTTGAACATGACTAAAAGTATCATATAAATCGTAAAACACAGATATTGGCCTTCCCTACAAATATGACAGTAGCATACACGTTCCAGTATAGTAGTCTGGGTTACATTGCTAAATGGAAATGATCCGTTTTTGCTGCACACTCTCTTCTTGGTAAACCTAACACCGATTATGAGAAACATAGTGGTAGATGATACCGTAGAGGCACTGGCTTAGACATGAAGTGTCGTAGTTCTCAACGAAAGCCTACAGGAGAAGAGTGTCATTTAGCAATACAAAGTAATAGTCAAAATTTTATAATACAAAGTAACAGTCAACCTAAGAGTGTCATTTAACAATACCTTACACTGAAACTAACCTTTCCAAGTCCTAGAGAGGGTTCACCGTTAGGTTGTGGACGGGGGATGACAATATTCATCAATGTACCTGCAATCGCAAAATGTACGAGTCAGAAACAAATTATTCTGAAGGTCCAAAAGTGTAAACTAGTGGTTTAATTGGGGCGTGAAATCAAATATTTCCAAAGGCTGCGAAACACAAAAAAAAACAAAAGATCGAATATAAGAAACAAAGACATTAACTTACCAAATTTTCCACCTTCTAACCTCATATCTTCCAAAATATCTTCATACTCTTCATCATCTTTAAGCTCATCTGCAGTAACCACCTCTGTCAGGCATACGACCTTGGTAGCAATGCCACCTCCATTACCACCACCTAGACCACCTACGGTTTGGAAAAATTGCCTCTGCCAAAGAAAACAAGAAAACTCATTAGTAAAGAAACAAGAAAAGTATCAGTAGCAAATATTTATATATTTATTGTATATACTGGAAACTAAGAAAAATATAAAGTGTGTTCCACTAACCTGCCACGCGACCTGTAGTTGTGCCTGTATTAAGACGTTTCCTGCTCAGGTTTTAGCTGAGCGGTGCCCAGGTTCGCTCGTCTAACAGTAAGAGTTTTATCACCCATTTAGATCAGCACAAGCAATATCTGTAACTGAGAGATCCTAGTAAACGCAGAAGGCGTATCCTTTAGAGTTCCTTGTTTCCCTGTCCTTCACCAGATCGAAACCACGAAGGGGACCAAAAGATTCAATCAACTCTCTAATCTGTGCTTCTGTGAAGTAATATGGGACAGCAATCCCCGACGCTGCATTAGCCTAATACAAAAAATTCAATCCACAATTCAAAATAAATACCAATCCAATATACCCACATACCAAAATCAATACGAATCCAAATACAGGACCAACAAGAATGAATACCGAATACAAATTCCAACCTCCTCTCCCATTCTTCTCCATATCTTCCTCTTTCTCTTCCTCCTCTTTGATTTCAGATTCACTTTCCTTCTCATATTCAGAAGAACCAGGTTTCTATGCTTGTTGTTTCATCCTCTCCCATTCTTCTCCATCACCCCTGATTATTTTAATTGTCTTAAAATCCTCCTCTGAGATTCATAGCAAACCCTAATACAATTTCTTCCATTAACGACCATTACCATCTTCATCACTGCCAACATCAACTACCGATCACTTCTAGGGTTCGGTTATGGGAATTGGGATGAGGTTCTAGATTGAGAAGAATATTTTGATGAATCGAGAACTTCTAGAGATGGAAGAATTGAGTTATGTGATGAAGATTTGAAGGAAACTTGGGTTAGGGCCGCCGTTGATTGTTACCGAGAAGAAATTTGGTTTTATGTAACTTGAATCAGTGATGGGGTTGATTAGAATTTGGTTCAGATCTGGATTTGATGAGCTGCTACTATTGACTATTGCGGATGAGAGAAAGGGGGAGTTAAAGAGAGAGATTGAGAGAAGATGATGAAGAAGAGGGGTCGAGAGAAGAGCAGCGGTGGTGATGGAGCGCCGCCGTCATCTGTGGAGTAGAGGTGTTCTTCAGCGGTGGTGATTGAGAGAAAAACAGATATGAATTGGGTTCGAGTGGTGTAAGGAGGGTTATGCTTCGGAAAAAAAAGAAAGAAGACAAGAGTGAATCCGAATGAAAATGATGGACGGTTGAGATTGTATTTGAGATGCTCATACGGATTAAGAAAAGATCTTGACGGTTGAGATTGTATTTAGGATGCTCATGCGGATTGAGAAGTATGTGTTTCATTTTGTGCTAATACGAGCTCATGTATTCGGTTTGATTATCAACCTTCGACACGAAAAAAATCCAAAAAAAATATGAATAAATGTAGCACATTCTTATCGACATTTTGATATAAAAAAATCCAAAAAATGTATAAGAATAAAGTTGAAAAATAAGAAACCAATCCTATAATTGGTGTGTTTCTTTGTGCTTTTGTGCTTTCTCTTTGTGCTTCCGGTTTGAATTTCGACTAGTTACATAGGTCATGAAGTAATTTTGACTAGTCATACATGTCATGAAGTAGATGTAGTTCACATTAATAGCATGATATATCATCGAAATCGATAAATATGAAGCTCAATGTCGATTCAAATTTCAAATGTGGTATAACGACATACAAACTATGAACCAAGAAGCTCTGAGAGGGTTCTGACTTCAAACTTAGCATGATACATCATCAAAATCGATAAATATGAAGCTCAATGTCGATTCGAACTTCAAACTTGGTATAATGGCATATAATATATGAACCACGAAGCTCTGAGAGGGTTCTGACTTCAAAATTAGCATGATACATCATCGAAATTGATGAATATGAAGCTCAGTGTCGATCCAAACTTCAAGTTCGGTATAACGACTTACAAACTATGAACAAGAAGTCTGAAAGTCCACAAAAACGATGAATCCAACCATTTACTGGTAAGATTCCATGGAAATATTCTACGAAACCTTAAACACACACAAAACTTGGTAAGAACGATGAATCCATCCATTTACAGGTAAGATTCCTTCGGAATATTCTACGAAACCTTAAACAAACCCTATTTCTGCACATTGGATGCAAACCAGACTCCGAGATCGAAACCTGGCAGCGAGTGGACTACTCTAAGTCAGAAACTTGGTAAGAACGACGAATCCATCGATTTACAGGTAAGATTCCTTCGGAATATTCTACGAAACCTTAAACAAACCCTATTTCTACATATTGTATGCATACAAGGATCCGAGATCGAAACCTGGCCGTGAGTTGACTACTCTAAGTCAGAAACTTGGTAAGAATGACGAATCCATCCATTTACAGGTAAGATTCCTTCAGAATATTCTAGGAAACCTTATACAAACCCTATTTCTGCATATTAGATGCAAACCAGGCTCCGAGATTGAAACCTGGCCGCGAGTGGGCTACTCTAAGTCAGAAACTTGGTAAGAACGACGAATCCATCCATTTACAGGTAAGATTCCTTGGGAGTATTCTACGAAACCTTAAACAAACCCTATTTCTCCATATTGTATGCAAACCAGGCTCCGAGATTGAAATCTGGCCGGGAGTGGACTACTATAAGTCAGAAACTTGGTAAGAACGACGAATCCATCAATTTACAGGTAAGATTCCTTCGAAATATTCTACGAAACCTTAAACAAACCCTATTTATGCATATTGGATGCAAACCAGGCTCCAAGATCAAAACCTGGCCGCGAGTGGACTACTAAGTCAGAAACTTGGTAAGAACGACGAATCCATCGATCTACAGGTAAGATTCCATCGGAATATTCTACGAAACCTTAAACAAACCCTATTTCTGCATATTGTATGCATACCAGGATCCGAGATCGAAACCTGGTCGTGAGTTGACTACTATAAGTCAGAAACTTGGTAAGAACGACGAATCCATCTATTTACAGGTAAGATTCATTCGGCATATTCTACGAAACCTTAAACAAACCGTATTTCTGCATATTGTATGCAAACCAGACTCCGAGATCGAAACCTGGCCGGGAGTAGATTACTATAAGTCAGAAACTTGGTAAGAACGACGAATTCATCCATTTACAGATAATATTCCTTCGGAATATTCTACGAAACCTTAAACAAACCATATTTCTGCATATTGTATGCATACCAGGCTCCGAGATCAAAACCTGGCCAGGAGTGGACTACTCTAAGTCAGAAACTTGTTACGAACGACCAATTCATTTACAGGTAATATTCTTTCAGAATATTCTACGAAACCTTAAAAAAAAAACTATTTATGAATATTGCATGCAAACCAGGCTCGGAGATCGAAACCTGGCTGCGAGTTGACTACTCTAAGTCAGAAACTTGGTAAGAACGACGAATCCATCAATTTACAGGTAAGATTCCTTCGGAATATTCTACGAAACCTTAAACAAACCCTATTTCTCCATATTGTATGAAAACCAGGCTCCGAGATTGAAACCTGGACGTGAGTGGACTACTCTAAGTCGGAAACTTGGTAAGAACGACGAATCCATCCATTTACAAGTAAGATTCCTTCAGAATATTTTGTGGCTTAGTCACCTGAGAATTTTTTTTGGACATTATATTTTGTTTCACAACTCTTATAAAGGGTTGTCTTAAAATTAGTATATTAAAGAACCACAAACTTGACAGAACTTGTGATAGTGTAGAAATGGTTATTGGTGTAGACTTTCATGCAGGAGGTTGAGGATCAAATCCCCCCATCCTCATTTCTGCCAACTTTCTATATTTTTACTTCAACAACACTTATAAGTGTTGTTATGCATTTTTATTAAGAAAAAAAAACAACCAAAACTTGTGAACAGTAAGGATGGTTGATGAGCTAGACTTCCATGCAGTAGATTCATCTTCGAATCTCCCTTCTAATCTCATTTTTTCCAACATTCTATATTTTTACTTCAACAACACTTATAAGTGTTGTTATACGTTTTTATTAAAAAAAAGAATAAAAAACAAAACTTGTGAACTGTAAGGATGGTTGATGAGCCAGACTTCCATGCAGTAGGTTCATGTTCGAATCTCCCCTCTAACACTATTTTTCATCATCATATTTTGGTGTTCTTCAACAACTCTTGTGAAAATTGTGATAGGCTTAGTCACTACCTTTATGGAACAGAGTTGTTATAGCTAAATGTCGTCACAACGTTTTTGCTTAAGGAGTTGTCGTTTGTTTTCTTAGCGCAACTCCTTGTTTCCTAAGGGTTGGCAGTGATGATATACGACAACTCTTCCTTTGAAACCAGTTGTAAAACATATGACTTTCTACGATGTTTAGCGAAGAGTTGTAAATCTCCAGTTGTAGATGTATATTTTTCTCGTAGTGAAACTTCTGATGGTTCCATCCAGCAAGTAGAAAAAGAGGTGGTTACATTCATCCCAATGATTTGTAGAGAGGTGCTAGAAAATAGCATGGGATCAACTAAGAACTGCGCTAACATCTCAAAGCATGCCATATAAATCCTGGTCACATACCTTTAGTTGCCTTAAAAGTCATGTCGTCTAACTCATTAATTTTAGAGGGAGTTACCATTTTTCGGGCCACCGGATATGCAGAATTCTTCTTGATATTGCTTTATGTTTCAGTGTGGCGCAACATCTCCCAGATTTGGAGCTTATCGAAGGGGAAGTTTCTGAGAACAATAGACTTCCCTTCAATAATTAATGCAGTCACACTAGACCCTTGTGAAGACTTGTTGCTTTACTTACTGGCGAGAACACCTTTGCTAGCAAGTATGGGATGTATATAGTTGGAGCATTATCTGGTGCCAGGTTTTCTATTTCCCCCTCAACTTAGTGTGGCTTCATTCCATGATATCTTTTTACACAGTACCAGTTGGAATCTGCTATAATAAATCATATGGTTTCTTTTTATGATGTGATTTTGCTAATTTGGTAGCTTAACTAGCTTAACATAATTAACATAATATGGGTTCACTTACTGCCAAAATGTTAGTTCTTTAGCTTTAAGCTCTATCGGCTTCGTGTAGCTTTTTCTAACTTGTGATGATTCTTTTCCTGCAGTAAGAGTGTCAATTGCTTATCTTTTAGCAAAAGTAGAGTCCTATTAGTGTCTTGGTGGGAGGATGGCACAGTTCGGATTTGGGACACAAAAAGCAAACAAATTAACCTTAAATTCAAAAACAAAGGTATTGTTTAAGCTATCATGCGACTAGATTTTTTTATTATTATTATTTTATAACAGTTTCATTCAGAGGAAAACTTACATCCTAAACCCCAGATGTTGTCACCAATGTTATTGTTGTTCATCTGCAACTCAATTCGACCTCTCAGAAATCATTGGTGACACCATCATCGACATCTAAAAGGAATACATCATTGCTACCACCATCACTAGGTGAATTTGTAACCCCATTAGGCGAAAATGATGACTTTAAGACTGTTACTGCATCTCAACCTCCTCTTTCTAGAGTGACGGTCGGACATTCCTGTAGTGATTCATATTGGGTGTATGTGATAATAGCTAGCTACTACAAAACAGAAGGCCTCTTGGGACGGCCAAAAAACGTCCCAAGAGGACAAAAAACCGTCCCAAGAAATATTAGGGACGGTTTATGTACCCTCCCCTGTTCCACCGTCACTAATACTATTTGGCCATGTTTTCTTTTTGGGACGGACATATTTTAGCCTTGATTTAAATATTTTATAACTATTAGGGACGGTCAGGTCATCATCGTCCCAGATATCCTTCTTTAGAGACGGTTTTTTCAAAACAGCCGTCCCTAGAAGCTACTTGTTTTGTAGTAGGTACACTGTTTAATATATCTTTTGGACTCTATGGACAGTTGTAGTGAAATTTAATGCCTGTGAGAATGTAAATTTGGTATTTGTGTGGTGTGATAAGATGCTATCATGTCTACGACTCTTGACCAGAGTAGTACCCACTGAATTTCTTTGTTACTATTTGCGTTGTAGTACTAACCTAGATTTGGTTAGTATGTTGCAGAAAAAACTATTAGTGTCAATGACGATAACAAAGTTGGAAATGTCAGAAAGCCATTAATCTGTCTTAATCAGCTCTACTTATTGCTTTTTATGATTGCTGCATCTTCGTATGGTTTTTTGTTGGTTATTTGCTTAAGTTCTTAAAGACTCGAACACTATTCAGTAGAGACACATTTATGAGAGCTAAAAAAATTGTTCGCCTATTTTACTAATTGTTTTCTTCTATGGATTACAGGCTACGAAGATTGCAGGTATCTTATTCATCGGGTTCCTTGACATGTTCAAGTATGCCATTTCAACCAAGATGGAAGTGCTGAATTTGAGTCTAGAAGGCCCTAATTACTCAGCTCTTCTTTTTGTTAAAAGGTAAACATTCCATGGATAGTTTTCTTGGATGCTTAAAAATGTAGAATTATCGTCTCAGAAAGATCTTTATTTTGTTTTCTTTGTATTCTTGTTGGTGTTGTTAAATTGTTATGTGAACTAATCTCTCCAACTGTTTTGTGTAGGATTCATAAAGAAAATAATATCCCAAGAAGGTATACTTATTCACTTCTCACTTCCGACTAGTTTTCTGTGTCAGTGGTTTGTGTTTGAGGCTTAACTATGTCCTGCAATAGTTTTCTTGCTTCTGATTTATAGTTTTCTTTTTGCTGTTTCAGATGGACATATGAGATATCCCTAACATTGAAGCTGCAGTTGTTCTTCCAAATGAAGTCAAATAATTCTTTCGTTTTTCTTTTTTGTTTTCACTGAATTGTATTGTAGATTGTAATTATGTTTTAGGTATAAACTTAATTGTATTGCAGGCTTGTAAACTGAGTACAGATCCATGATGATGAACATGCCTGTAAACTTGGAGCCCAGGTCCATAATAATGACCTGGGCTACCCATTTTTTTAAATCGTAATTTCAAGTATTGCAACGGGTATAACTGTAACAATAAATGTAAGTAAAGGCAACCCGTGTCGTTATCTCAGAGTTGTTGCAAATAAGAGTAACCATTTAACTGTTACAGTAGTCGTAACTTAAGGACTGAACATGTCGTAATTTAAGGACTGCACGTGTCACCTGCTTATTTGTTGCAAATATTTAGTAACAATTATAATTATTATATAATTGTTGCAATATTAACACGTGTCGGAATCATAAAATTAGTTCAATTGTGACTGTTATTTGTTGTAACAATTTTTAGATGTGACCATAGCTGGACATTATCACAGATAAAACTTTTACAAACGAGATCACAGTTATTAATAACGGGCTATTTACCACAGGTTATACCCGTTACAAATATAATCAGTAACAAGTACAGCCTGTGAAAAATTCCTGGAAATGGTGTAGTGAATTGTTCAGTAACAAGCACAAATTTACCGGTAATGAGTGTGTGGGAAAATGCTTCGGCATATCTTCAAAAGAAACTCCCACCTAAACTGAAAGACCCCGGTAGTTTTACTGTAACTTGCACAATTGGTGAAACAAGATTTGCAAAAGCTTTGCTAGATTTAGGAGCATCTACTAATGTTATGCCTGCTTCAATTTATGAATCTCATTAATTGAAGGCAATTTTAAAGGCAATTTTATCTGGCAAGTAAAAAATGGAGCTTCTACAAAAATTTGGGAAGACAAATGGATTCCCAGTACAGAGATCATTCAGAAGCCCATTAATATTCAAGAGTCAGTTCCATTGAGGGTAAATGAGTTGATCACTCCCGAGGATACATGGGATCAAGAAAAACTTGATACTTATTTTGATCCAGAAATAAAAGAGAGAATCCTAGCTATTACTCCAAGAACTCAAGAACAAGACAAAGTCAGATGGCAACATCATCCTTCAGGAACCTTTTCGGCAAAAAATGTTTATAACTTTTTCATTAACCAAGATCAAGAGAGTAATTCATTAACCTCTTTTCCCTGGCATAAAATATGGAAAATCCAAATAATCCCAAGAATAAAGTTATTCATCTGGAAATTATCTCAAAAAGCTCTTCCAACTAACTCAAGACTTCGGGCACATAATTCAGACATAAATACGGAGTGTCCAATGTGTAATTCCCAAGAGCAATAATCAGAACAACATCTTTTTCGTTTTTGCCCCTTTGCAAGAGCAATTTGGTTTGGTCTTTCTCTAGAAGCGGTGAACACTAGAATTACTTTGAATTCCATAGAAAATTGGGTAAAAGAGTGGATCATGGACCAAGATTTCAATCAACTATCGGATAAAATAACTACTATATCCTGGTTCATTTGGAAGCACAGATGCTCGGTAGTTTTTGAGAAAATAAACCCGAACCCGATTCACCTTATGGAGCAAATCAAGAAATTTCTAAACCAGAATACTCAGGCAAGGGTCCAAAACTTAATGAAGATAGAAAGAAGAAATAACCCCAAAGAGAAATGGTCTGACCTATATTCATATTGGATAATATTTATTGATGCGTCTTTCAAAAAAGAGTATTCGACCGTGGGATATGCTTTTTTACTTTACTCTGTGGACAACGAAACACTTATGTATATTGAAGCTGGTTCGGAGTGCGCCTCCTCAGCCTTTCAGCAAAAGCTTTACTAAAGGCATCTTCATGGTTAATTAAAAATGTATTATCCACTATCTCAATAGTAACAGACTGCAAAACTTTGGTGGAGACGATCAACAAGTCTTGCAAAGACTCTCCTTGGACTGCGGATAACACCATACAAGAAGTGATCTCAATTATGAAGAAACTTTCGCAAGCCCAGGTAAAGTACATAAACAGGAAATATAACTTTGCAGTGGACCACATAGCAAAAGAAGCTCAAGTAAAACAAATTCGGCACAGGTTCTCTCACATTCAGCACAGGGTTCTAAAATCTAGTGTTATTTCGAATGTTTTTGATAAAAATGAAATTTTAAACGTGTTGTACTATATTTCTTGATTAATATAATTCTTGTTTACATCCAAAAAAAAAGAATCTTTAAATCTTGGTCCTCTCAAAAGTACCGGCGTAGTTATTCAACTTGCCGATAGATCTAAACCCGAAAGGGGTTGCTGAAATTTTTTTGGTGCAGGTGAATGAGCTTATATTTCCTGTAGACTTCTATGTTCTTGATATGAGTGATGAAAATTCATCCCCGTCTACACTTTTGCTGTTGGATAGACCATTTAAACCGCTACAACTGAGATTGATGTCTATAAAGGCACCTTGACAATGGAATTTGACGTAGAGGTCGTATGCTTCAACATATTTGAGGTGATGAGATATCCGAGTGATGTGCACTCATGTTTTGCTGTTGAGGATACGGACGATGGTTAAGGATGTGTGCGAGGAGAAAGTCGGGCTGACGACTTTAAACCAAACGCTAAGTGGGAGGCAGCCCACTGGTTTCGTATTTCTTACCTTTCATTTTTCTTTTTAATTTTTAGTTTTTTTTGTGTTTTATTATGCTTGCATTATATTAGAAATTCCCTGTCTTGAATCATACAATAGAGGTCATTTTCCATTGAGGACAATGTCATGTTTAAGTTTTGTTTTATATATATAAAAAAATTGATATAGGCAAAACTCCAACTTTTAGAGATTTTTGAACAATTTAGAACGAAGACGAGCCTTTCTAAATAGATGAAATTTTTTCTTGACAATGAGGTATATATTAGCTGAGTCGGGATTAGATGTCAACTAAATAGCTTGTTTAGTGTTTATCCTCTATCGCTCAAAAGTAGCTATGAGTTGGAGTATGGCTTTTGTGGGCATATCTCTAGTAAACCCTCACGAGACTATAATTCGTCCACTAGGAACATATAGGGGTTCAAAGGCTTGTTACATTCGCTAATAGTAACTGTAACCTCGACAAAACGGAGTTGTTATATTCTACTTTCACTAGTACAATAAGGGGTTTTAGTCACGGTTGACCTTGTCACGGTTTTATGTAAACACGTGACCAAAATTGAGTTCGTCTCGGGGATATAAAGGTTCGGGACTATTCACGATATCTTTAGTCCCGGCATTCATTTTATCCGAGACACTAGATTTCTAGATACTTAATAGACCCGGTTTTACAACCGTACTTATCTCCAGAGACGTGTAAATTGGGCAGTATTTAATTGATAGCCGAGACAGTAAATTGGACACGTATTTATATCCAGAGACGTGTTGTGGATTTAGGACCTTGGTTTCGATACAAACGAAATTCACAAAGGGGGAGACAAGGTTCTAGCCTGGAAGATGAAGAACAACTCCCTTTCTAAACCTAATTTCTCCCCTGCTATCAATCCCATTCTCCCCTGTTGCCAAATTTCAATTCGAAATCAAAACCCATTCTCCCCTGTTATCAATCCCTAACTAATTTATCCATTCAGCTAATTCTACCGAAGATTTTATTGATCGATGAGATCTCACGGAGATTTTTTATTGGACATGGCTTACATTAAATCGTGTCTGATGCAACTGTTTAATACCCGCGCCTATGATGTACCCATTTCAAATTTACTACCAATTTTGGTATCCCACGATCAACACCACTCCACTCCCTATTTTCTCTCCATCATTTCCTTGTTTGAAACTGCAGCAGTTTTGAAGAGATTACGTGAAGCCAACTGCAAGTTGTTTTCTCTATCTGGTGTTAATCAAGCAAAATCCTTCCATTTCCATGAAACTAATATATTGAAAGGTGAAAGCGTAAACAGTTGATTACAAGGTATTCCCCTCCTAAAATCAAATCTTTCTCTTATATTTGTCTTGGGATCATTCTCCGAATTCGGTATCTTATACTACTCCGATCAATGGGCCATGCATACAAGGTGCTTGGTGAAATGTCAAATAATGGGATACTGCCTGATTCTCACACTTTCAGTATTTTAGAAAGAAAAGATTAAGTGTTGTTACCTTTGGTTTTGCGTTTCTTTATTTGTTGTCTTTTATATCTGTTTCATCTCTTTCCTTTTAGTTGTTTTTATAGGATTAGAATAAGTTAACTAAGGGGCAAGTGATATCAGGTGTTAGGGAGACCTCTGCATTGACCACAATTAAAGAAGAAAAGGAAGACAGGGTCTGTAGTGCATACTCTAAGCTGTTGCAGGACGTGAATTTCGTACCAGTTTAAGTTGAATTCTTCATTTAATTGCTAAATGGCTTGAATGGTTATGATATTTGGTATAGTGAAAGTGCTTCATTTTAACAAATACTAGCCGGTCTCTCATTAGTTAACCACATTTTTTCATGCTAAAATTTAATAGAAATCTATTTTCATTAGTAATAGCAAATACTAGCCGATCTCTCATTAGTAATAGCACCTTGGATATGTTTGTAATTTTTTATTATTGTCTTTACTAGTAATCTCGAACTTCAGATATTATCTGTTCTTGGATATGTTTGTAATTTTTTGCTCCTAGCAGCTTATATATTATCTATTCTTGCAGCTCATTTCATGGATACTTCAGACACGGAGTCTGATGGCGGGCTTCAAGAGTATTCAGATTCCCACAGCGAACAACAGTCAGTTTCCCACAGCGAACAATCAGGTTTGTTGTTTAAGTGTTTTCTTGCAGTATACATGGTTGATTGGACCAAAAAAAATTGACAATATAAATCTCCTTAAGGTTGTACCGCGCCAAACACTTATTAATTCGTTTTTCTTTTCTGTTTTGTTTGATCTCAAGTTTCAAGTGAAGATAACGTGGATGCAATAAAGGAAAGCGGGGTAAGACAAGATTACGAAAGCTTTTAAGGGATACTAATGGTGAAAGGCGGACTGTTACTTATGATGAAGCCAACCAAGCAACCGGTAAAAATGGTTGCTTGCTCTCAAGTTACATAGGCAGCGAAGTTGGTCCAAGTCTTGGATTGAAGTATACCTGTTGGAAAGAAGTTCCACCTGTAGTGAAGAAAAAGTTATGGGAGGACGTAACAGTATGTATTAATTAATGAAATGCCCAATGTTAAAATCCCTACCAATGTTTTATATTTATATATATATATATATATATATATATATATATATATATATATATATATATATATATATATCACTTAGTCGATGTTTATTTACCTCCAGTTTAAGTTTGATCTCGACGAATCAAAGAGGAAAGATGTATTGAGACAATTTTCTGACTTGTGGCGAGGATGGAGGAAACGAACTGCTGCAAAGCATGTTACCCCATTCGAAAAAAGCCGAAAAAAGCTTAAGAATGTTCCTTCAGATTTAAGAGGTTTTGTAGAACAAGAAGAATGGAAAGAGTTTGTAAAACGGAGATTGAGCGACAAAGGCAAGGTATGTCAATTGAGCTAAACAAGATTGGGTCGAGAATTATTTTGTTACTATATAGAGCTAATACATTTTTAATTTTCAGGAGTTGTCTGAAATTGGCAAAACGGTACAAGCTCACCACAAATATCCGCATAGGATGGGACGAAGGACCTATGCTGGATTAAAGGACAAACTGGTTTGCATTCATAAGTTTTTTTTTGTTTTTTTTTAATTTGTGAAGTTAAATGTTGAAATTAATTGCTGAGAGAGCTCGTGTATACATTCTCATTTTTTTTCCTTCTGTTTTTTACTTGAGTTCGCTATCTGCTTCCAAAGTTTCTAACTTCAATTTTGTTGTGTTCTGTCAACATAAGCTTTTAGATGAAATATAGTGTTATACAACATAAGCATCATACTGATATTAATGTATTTGCTGTACAGAAAAGAGAAGGAAAGTGGACAAGTGATTCACCCCCTCCACGAGAATTATTATGGATACTTGCACGCCAAAATGAAAATGGGAAGTATAAGACTGATGAGATTGGTGAAGTTGCTGCTCAAATTGTAAGATAGACAACTTCAATTTAATTATACACAAGTTCTATTTCAAAATAAGTAGATATCCAGTTTAACTCTTTATGTGTGCAAAATTTTGGTTTTGTAACAGGATGACTGCTCGAAAAAGATCAAAGAGGGTACAATTGTCTGTGAAGGTAAGACAGATGCCCTTGTAAAGATTTTGGGTGAAGAACATGGTGGAAGAGTAAGGGCTGCAGGTACAAGAGTGACCCATAGTCAGTATTTTGACACTCCTCGACAATGTGGATCATCAAATAAAGATAATCTGAATAAAATCAGAGAACTGGAAGAGCAACTAAGAGTGAAAGATGTGCAAGCAAGAATAAGTGAAGAGAACTTGAGAAAAGAATTCCAACAACAATTGGAGGAACAGTCACTAGACACAGAGAGAAAATTGCAGAAACAATTCCTTCAGTTCAAAGAATTATTGGGCAAATCCCAATATGATACGATTCAGCCACCTATGATGTCCTCAGAAAATGTCCCTGCCTTAGTGAGTTGTTTTTTTAGTTTATATTTCTAATTAAATAGAAATATAGATAGTATGATGAACATAGAAAGTTATGAAGAAGTAAATACAAGTTAATATTTGTTATGATGAAGTTAATTGTGGTATCATGAACCCGGATGAATTGGGTTAATCTGGTTTGATCGTTTTTGAACACCTTAATGGAAATGGCATTGCAAATTTTTCAGAGTGCTGAGGATAAGGACTTAGCTGAAACTTGGGGGGAAGCTGTTCACGATCCGAAAGGAAAGGCCCAAAATATTCGGGTTTGTCAAAATTTGAACTTTAGACATATACTTATTGTTCTTGTGTACGAGTACCTTTGTCGTAATCGAGTTGCAGTAACCAATCAGGATATATTGAGAATGATAAATTTTTTCGTTGGATATCAATTTTTTAGAGACATAATGGGGCCAAAAGCTCTAAACTGGATGCTAGAAAGACGTCTCAAGAATTGAACAGTACATCTATCCCGGCCTCTCTTAAAGCGCCCGCCCAAGTGAGTGTTTTATTCGGTTTCTTTTCTACATTTTTTATCCTCAAATGTTTGGAATCTTGTACCTAATTATGATATGGTGATAAATTATTTTGGTTATCCTGATTTTGTTACTCATTTAATTTATCTAGGTACCTAATTCGATGCTGTCCTCAAAAAAAGTGGTTGCACAGGTGAGTTGTTTAATTTTTTAGAAATCAAACCAGATTAATTGATTATGCAGGACATTCATATGTTATTATATGACGTCTGCAGCCACCAACAGGACCACCTCATCCGCCTTCTAACAGGGTAAGTTTCTTAATCTAAAGACCCCCTACTAATGGCGTTATCATTTGAAACTAGATAACTCCAAATATAATTTTATATTTGTCATGTAGAGCCATCCGTGTGAATTTTACGACAAAATCAGCAGGGTTGTTGCGCTGGGACATGTTATTCACAGCGACTCAAAAATGATTCATGGAAAAAAAATGCGTGATGATTGTTTGCGTGTGTCGGTGGATTTTGTGTAGATAAAAACTGCAATACTTCCATATCCATCTGGTGATATTGTTACTGTGTATGATGCCCGTGAAAATGTTGTTCAATGGCCAAAACACTTGGTGGTCCTTGTCGGAAATTTATTTTAATCTCTATTTTTTTTCAATTATGAAATCATTTACAGCGTAGTTTAATATCTCTTTTAGGTGTTGGTCGTCTTGTACTTGAACTTTTTTATTGCAGGGGCGAAAGAGATTGGATGCATTTGATGAATTTGTTAAGAGAGCAAAAGAAGTGTTCAGAAGCAGGGCTGCGATCAAAGTTGAGTTGCATCGCGATGTGTTTGGTCAAACTGTAGATGTGCCTATACATATGGCACTAGAAGATATTGAGTTTGTTTGCACGTCTCAGAAACTTACGAACAATGCTATAGTCTTATTCATCCGGTAAGTCTCTGTTGATTGTTGCTTTCATAAATAATTACTTCTTTTTGACTAGCTAATGGTATGCTATTGGAACTCGTGTTTTTATTTGTTCCTAGATTTTTGTATGAAAAATTGGATGGCGATGCACGCAAAACCAAGTTCGGATTTATGAATCCAGCGGCAGTTCACTTTTCAGTCAATAAAACAGAACTCGTGAAAAGTTTATTAAATAGACTGAAAGATTCAGTGCCGAGTCGAAAATACATATTTATTCCTTGTCATACAGGGTAAGCGGAAGATGCATTGCATTATTCATCTCGAATTTAGATATATTTTTTTCTTCAGAATTTAACCTTAATTTGCATATCAAGTAAAAAAAACTATTAGAGATAGGGTATCCTTGTTTTTTTTTGAAGCATAGTTAAGGTATTCTTTGATATCATCTGGTGTTGCTGACATTGCTTTTGCATACATGCATATACTAACTTATTCTCTGTTCACTTTGTAGAATTCATTGGGTACTAAGTGTATTTTTCGATGGGGTATTTTATTACTTAAATTCGTTGGATGAGAAATGTAGATACAAACTAGAGGAGCAAATGAGCACGTAAGTTGATTTTGGGTTTGAACTTTTTTGTATGCATAGAAGGAAAAATGCTTAAACTCATGGCACTTCCATTGAAGGATTTGTGAAACTAGTATCCAGTTTTTAATAAATATATCTCTTTGTTCTTCACCAGTGTTTCAAAAGCTTTAAGAAAATTAGGTGTCAAGCGATCTGAAGAGAAAATATTCTGGGTGGACGTGAAGGTAAGAAAAAGAAACTTAAGATTAATACCATTATTTTACCATTATTTTGTTAACTCTTAAAGAGTATGTTTCAAATACGTAGAATTGATACATGCAGCACAACCCTAAACAAAAAGGAGATTGGGAGTGTGGATTTTTTGTGATGCTATATATGAAGCACATTATAGAAAGTTATGACACTTCAATGAGGAACCCTAAGGAGGTAGTGATTCAACTTCTTCATGCAGCTCAATATGTTTCCACGATGTGATACTAAAAATGTTTTTAACAGAGCTTACATGTGTTTGAACTCTTTGACTGCAGATGTTTAAGTCGGGGATGAACTATGGTACGACAGAAATTGATGAAATCAAAAGGGAGTGGATGGATTATATTTCACCAATTCTTGAGAAGTATGAGAAAACAATTTGATGTTTTTTCACCAATTCTTAAGAAGTATTGAGAAAAAAATTGTTGTTTAGTTTGAATTAATTAATTTAATGACGTTTTAAATACTGTCTTCCCTAGCTCCTTATTTTAGTTTGAACTTTAAAGGATTGGTGCAGCTATGATGCAAATGGTGTTCCTAAGTCTTAACTGTCTGATATTGTGTTCATTTTTCTTCTCTCTTCTTTTTGTTTTAATTTTAATCTAAATTTATAATGCAAATGGTGCTCATAATTCATTTTGAATAGGATATCCTTCACTGCGCATGAGAGAAACTTTAAAAGGGGGATATGTGTGAAGGAAAACTTAACAGGTTTCCGTGATTACTTAAACCAAAGATAGATTCTGACAACATGTGTTTCGATCACATGTGAGGCATGTACTAATTGAGTGAGAATATTTTTGGTCAAAGTGCTCAATTTTGGGAGCATGGAATTGAGTGTGAGTTATTGCTAAATGGCAAAACAAAATAAAGATAAGACTTTTTAGATAATTAACATATTTCAATACATACAAATCAAAATAGGGATTACATGTTCGCTTACAAGAATAACAAAAACATTAAAATGCAAGATAATTAAGACCCTAATACAAATAAGGACATCTATAAGTATATCGCGAAGAGAAAGAACAATAAACCGTAATGATATCCAATTTCTTTTTATGTATAAGGGAGAGATGATGTTATGTTCGCAAGTAAATTCTGACCATTTAATCTGATTATATTCTTCTTCGATAAGAGATGCTCCTAAAATAAAGGAGTAGTTTTCGAATAAACTTGTCGATCCACACGAACGCAGATGCCAATAGAAAAAGACGTCATAATGAATCGTCGATGTTTTTATTCGAGAATAGCAAGCCATGAACCAACCATTAAAATTTGAAAAACTCTCCCCATAACGACGAAGAAAATCGCCCCAAAACGGCGAAGAAATATGTCAAAAACACGAAAAGTGATGTAAACGCATCTTATTCAGTTACCTACTACTACCAAAAACTTGAAAAGAAAAAGAATCTTTGCTCAAATCTAGCACAAAGGGAACAAATTTGTGCAAAACGGTTCTAGGGTTGTTTTTTATAAAGGGAAGAGAAAGAGAGAAAAGAGAAAAAAATCTCAAGGTCTTATTAACACCTTTTATTTAAATTTAGAGACAAAAGATGATTTAGATTTTAGACTGAAGACCCAGGGTTATGAAGAAAGTCTAGATCAGACTTTCTACTTTACCCCCACTTAGTCATGTCATTTTTCTATATGACCTTCATCCTTGCATTTGATATGAAAATTTGGTGAAAAAGATATTAAATCCTATATGTCATTCTTTTTTAAAACCTTGGCCCGTTGCATTGGAGATTCTCTAGCTAAGTTTATGTTTTGGGTTATATTGTCCAAGTTTTGAATCACTTGATGACTTTGGGTGAATAACCATATCTCCGGTCAAGTGACAGGTTTCATGTCACAATGTTGTATTTCAAATATAGGTTTCGGGTTATGAGGAAATGCTTGAGATAGAAAATGGATTTCGGGTCACATTACTTAAAATTTGTATTGCATGGATGATTATGGGTCACAAGTTTCAAGTCTGTGATAGGTTTCGAAGGACTTCTTCCTTCTTCTTTTTTGGTGAGAAAGTTACCTTAGATTTAACGAAGCGGAGGGTTCATTAAGGGTTCATTAAGACTTCTTCCAGTTAAGGGTTCCTTCCTAACAAGACTATCCAAAAAATAAGGAAAGGAGATCCAAATATCCTTGACACAGTATTTTCTAGCCCGGCGTGCAAGTCGGTCTGCTAGATTGTTTTTTAACACGCCTTATAGTAATACACACAATTTTAAAAGAATGACAACTAGAAAGCAAATTCCGACAGTCTTCAAGAAGATCACTGCTTTAAGAATTTTAACATCTTTATTCACTTTTTTAATCAATAAAGGGGAGAAATATAAGTGTTAATCATTCTTCTAGCATCCGTAATAAATTTATTCAAATCTGTATAGTAATACTCTTGAAGATTACATCATACTTTAACTTCCAAATGAACCACATAACAATAGTACACATACTTGGACAACTAATAGCAAAAGGGGATATGCCAAGGGTATGATCATGCCAGTAAAGAAATAACTCATCAATCTAATCTAGATCAGTAGTAACTATGATTATGATATGTATTTTTTTATCAATTGATTTCATATCCAATGGCTCTTATATGCCAATTAGAAGATTATATCAGCCGTAATGGCGTTTCCATTGATTGCTTTCATCACAGATATGTCATCAGTAACATTTTTTTAAAAGCAGCCATGATTCTATGATTTTCTGAAGGTACATGGCTAACAAGAAGTGATCGTGATAGCGATGATTTAGGGATACTATTCCCTTCTGGGACACTTTACTCTTAAAGAATAAGAAAAATTAAATAGGGCATATTATTCTCCTCCGAGAAATTTTAATCTTAATGTAGAAGACAAATTCAAATGGCAGGAATTTATTTCACATGCCATATTTCAAATACCAGTTTCATCTATAAAACAAGATATATGTAAATTTTTATTGTTCCCATCTTTGAAGTATTTGGAATTGATGTATTCAATTTTGACATATTAATGAAATCAAGAGGTTTCCTTCCCCCATTTTTAGTATGAGGCTACATTATTTTATCTCTTTGACTAAGGTTCACCCTAATCGACCGAATTCTAATAACTTCTTTTGAAGTCAATGATGAGTTTGGATGTAGAATTTTAAAGGTGGAATTTATGAGTCTAGGGGATTTGGTGGAATTATGTTTCCCTCTGTATGTTTGGTTGCCCGAATAATTGGAATAATGATTCCTACGGGATTCAGTTTTCCATCAAATCCTCCATATGGAGTCCGACCCCTCCCCCTAAGATTTGCTGGGAAACTTATCAATGGATTTATGAACCAACTTTTTTTTTAACTCTAAATCTCATGTATATATATATATATGAGATTTAACTCTAAATCTCATATATATATGTATATATATATATGAGATTCCAACTTTTTTTTTTAACTCTAAATCTCATGTATATGTATATATATATATATATATATACATATGCAATTTTAAGATTTGAAGGTAATGCCAAACGATGTAAAGACTTTAATAAAAGAAACTCTATGGCTGTGTTTGATAGGAGTTAATTACATGGAATTAGCCATCTTTCCATGGAAATAGCGTGTTTTCCGCCGTTTGGTCAAAAATCTATTTCCATGGAATTGCAATAAAAGCGTGACCTAAGGTATTTTTTAAACTCAATTCCGTGGAATTTCATGGAAAGTCTTTCCTTGCCTCCTCCGGGAAACTGATTTCATGGAAACACTTTCCATGGAATTGTTTCCTTTCTCTGTTATCAAACACATCCTATAAATTCTAGGAATTTTTATTGAGTTACCAAACACACAGAAAATTACATGAATCCAAAATTTATAATCCCATAGGATTATTAGTTCCTAGAAACAGTGAATTCTGAAAACAAACCAACCATAAATTTATTGTTGTTTGGAGACCTTCTTTACTCTTCAATCAATATTTATGCCTTAATATTTTGGATTACAAGTGGGATTTTGTGCATGGTGTGAGAATTTTTATTTTTGCCAAAATGTCCCATGAAATACTTATACACGTGCTCGTTCTAATGTAAACTGCATAGTACTTATATTCTCTTTCCATTTATTGTATTTTATTACTTTTATTAGGAGAGAATTGATCGTTATACCCTGTAATGGCGGGATCGAATAATCTAGAAGGCACCTCCCCCAGTTTCCCCACTAATTTTAGTTTAACTTAATATTCGTTTCCTATTTCTTCATCTTAGAAACATCCTGTTTCGAGTACTGGAATTACTCGAATTCGTATGGTGATAGTCTTGGGGTTTTTTAATTTTACAGTGAAATCGTCTCCATTGTAACTTCCTCAACAAGGTAATCTCTAAATCTTCAATCTAACTCATCTTTTCTTTTAGATCTGACTTATTTCTAACCCTTTATTAGATTTACTTTTCTTAAGTTTTAAATTTGAGTTTTTGCTTATCTAATTTTGTGTTTTTGTTTACTCATTGTTAGGGTTTTCCTACTTTATTGTATTGTCGTGAATCCCCTTAAATGTGCTTGAGAAGAAGAGGCATAAGCTCTTAATCATTCCCCTAACTCATCATTTTTTTAAGGTATGCGTTCATAACTTGTTTTTTTTTTCTAGCAAAATGTTGAAATTTATTGCTGAGAGAGCTTGTGTACATGATTCTCATTTTTTTTTCTGTTTTTTACTAGAGATTGGTATCTCCTTCAGAAATTTCTAACTTCAGTTTTGTTTTTTTCTCTGTTGATATAAGATTTTAGATGGTCGACGCGATACTAGAGGACTTTCCAGGTGATCGTAGAAAGTTTGAGAAGTTAATAGAGGATGCTAAGAAGCCTTTATTTCCAGGAGACTCGAAACTTACCAAGCTGTCGGCAATAATCAAGCTGTACAACTTGAAAGCGAAGCATGGAGTATCAGACAAGTTTTTTGGTGAGCTTTTAGATTTGTTGAAGAACGAGATGCTTCCTGATGGTAATGAAATTCCTTCTTCTACATATGAAGCTAAGAAATCCATTAATCCGTTAGGGTTGAACTATGTGAAGATACATGTATGTCCTAATGTGCAGTTTAACTATGTTCTAATCAATTGGGCATCTCTTTCTATCCCTGATTAGTACGTACAGCTATTTGCATCGTAACTGTGTTCCACGATTTCTAATCTAAAACATTAACTATGTAGGTCGAGAAGGAGTTGGAGAACGAAGATGAAATCATGGCAGAGGAGAAGAAGATCTCTAAATATCTTAGGTGGATATCACAGGGCCCGCGTCATTTAGTTGTAAAGTACAATGGATATGACATAAATGGATGCCGGTATCGCACTAAAAGTCATGATGTTGGCGTAAACCAAAACTGTGGGGTTAGCCTGGAGGCGTCAGGAATGCACATTGCTAGTGCGAAGGACAGTAACCCAAAGATTGCTACATCGCGCTATTATGGAGTGATAAATGAGATTTGGGTTCTTGATTACCACTGCGTAAAGATACCCGTGTTCTTGTGTGATTGGGTACACAGTGGTTATGGTGTCAAAACTGATGAACTTGGTTACACACTAGTCGACCTCAACAGATTAGGGCATAAAAAGGATCCTTTCATTTTAGCTTCCCAAGCTAATCAAGTTTTTTATGTAGAAGATCAAGGAGATCCAAGGTGGTCTGTTGTTATATCGTGCCCTTTAAATGACTATATGGATGACGATGATGTCGATGAAATTCTGAGGATGAGCTAATGTCTGAGAATCGTCGGCCAGAAGATAATATGGCAGTAGATATGAGCTCACTTTATGTGGACGACGATTCTGACACTTCTTATTTTCGCGATGATGGTCAGGGGATATATGTTGATCCCTGCTTTGAACAATAAGATGGTAGCAACAGCTGGTAAGAGACCCACCAGTTTCAGTATGTTAACAGTACAGTTTCGAAGAAGCTAGATTTGTTTTCAGTTTGTAATTTCACAAGCTGGTAATGTGCCCATAAATTTGATTATCTTTCATCCATGCTTTATTGTTGCAGGTAACTCCTCCTGCTTGTTATTATGAAGGGAGGGTGGATTTTGTGTGTAGTTGTCGTGCTACGGCAGATTCAAAATCGTTTACTTCCATTTCTGCATTCTATTTGCACATATAATTAAGTTCTTATGTTTTACTTGTTTATGTTCTGTAATCCGTTGTACTGCCTTGGCAAGAATATCTTATAACTAGCTCGAATCACCAGCAGAATTTTGATGCTAGATAAGGGTTTTCTTGAAATGAATAGAAAGTGTTCATCAATATTCTGTCATCTCCCATTGATGTTCTAGTTTTTTCAGTGTTTTCTTATTGATTTTTTTGATTCTACAGTTAAGACTATGATTGAAGTTCAATCTTCACTTCTTGTTTAATGTGTTATGGCAGTAACACTCTGTCTATATAACGGACATCATAGACTTACGATGTTGACCTTTACTCTACTTTCTGCAAGGTACATAAGCATCAAGAACCAAGGGCAATGAAGGTCATGTGCTAGTAGCCAGCTGGGGGTATACCAACCCCTGGTAGTCTTTTTTTCTTTTCATTTACCTTTCCATTATCTATGTTGGATATATTCATGTATGGTTGTACCATTAAATTCTTAAAACCTGTGGAAACAAACTACATTGTGCGAGGTAAAGAAAAGCGATGAAGATTTTTTCGGTTAACGGCAAGTACTGTTTTAAGTGGCTTGGAAATATTATGCTTAACATGTTGGATGCTTCTTTGGTTAATATTAACCACCGCAAGGTCAGTTTATTTTTTACTTCTGAAAACTTACCAAAATGTGGAGAAGTACTCATGTCTCGTGATTTAGAATTTTGCACCTCAAAATGTAGGATTTTCACACATGCTAGTTTCATTACTACTACTGAAACTAATAGGAATTGGATCGCTGAGGAGTTGCGGAGTCTAGGGAGGTAGCTGGGGATTTCATCACTGAGGTTGTTGATCAGGTAATTTTTTATAATATACTATTTTGATTTTTCTTTGTTGTTCGTTTGTTTTTCTAATCCTGGATCATTAGGTGAATATCTTGCCGGTAAGATGAGAAGTTTGGAGTCTTGGTCACTGATTATATCATGCTAGCTATTACATTATTTCTCAATGTGAATGTATAATATCTTTGGGAAGTCAATCAATTCAAATGCACCCTTTATCTCTTAGATGTGTAACTTGTTCTGTATTATAATTATCGACTCTACTTTTTTTTATCAATTCAGATCAATTATAATTCTAATTAATTTGGCTGAATTGATATTCCACATGCATTACTGATTTGAGTTTCTTCCTTCCGGTACACTGGAGAGTTTATTGTGATTGCTTCAGCGAGGCACAGCTAAACTAGACTGGAGGTGACGTATATAGTATGGCTTTAAATGGCGTAAGTACATTATGCTGATTGAACTGAAATGACGTCAAGGTTTTTTATCTATTGCTTTTTACTAGAAGCGAGACAGATACATATGTGCTCCCTTTGTGATTTATTTGGAGAGATTGATTGAACTGAAGGAATGCATCTATGCAGGCTTGTGCTTGACAGCGATAGAATAGTGAAGCTTGGGGATTTCGGTGTTTCAGCTTGTGTATTTGACAAGGGTGGCAGGCAACGCTCAAGGGATACTTTTGTAAGAACTGCATGCTCGTCAGTTTTTTTTTTTCCTTCTAACAAGTTTTTTCTGAATGAAAATCTTTTTTTCTTCCTTTTTTTTCCTTTTTTCATTCTTCACCGCTGTACACAATTGAATTTAGAAAACATTCCCATATTTTACGGGATGGCTTAGAAGTTTTGCACGCAGGGGAAGTGGATACGATTTCAAATGAGTGGCTGTTTTTTATCTCTTACTGTACTGTATAACAGTTTTTACTCGGCAGATCTCGATTTTTTCCATGAAAACTACTGATACACAGAAAACCCTTATTATATGTCTATAAGAAACCACTATATACTCTTGTGAAGTTTCTTTTTTATACACCTTGCACAGCTGATATCTGGTCATTGGGATAAACTGCTGTAGAGTTGGCCCATGGACCATGGTCATGCTTCCTTCTCGAAGTACCATCCGATAAAGGTAAACCAGTTTTCTGAATGTTTCCGTGAAACTATTTCAGTATTTCGTAAGAGCTTTTGACTTGTGTGTCTCTTCGTCTTTGTTGAATGTACTGCATCAAATATTGTCCCCATAATATATATTGTATGGATCAACTTCCTATTGACGGCTGTAGTTCTCGTTAGTTGAATTGATTGTAGCTACCAACCCTTGACCAGAGAATGAATAAAACAGTCAACTTGGGTGCTTAAGTGAGATGTGTTCGGTAGAACTTAAACAAACTAAAGTTAAAATAGATTTTGGTATTTTCTCAGGTGGTTGGGGCTGCAGTACTTGTGAATGGCTGGCTATCTGATTTAGACCTACAACGATTATCCGCAATGGAAAAATACTGGCACAGGTCTGAGCATTACGTTTATAGCTGAAGCTGCAGAACTTACGACAAACAAATTGTTTCCTTCATTTTGTCATTGATATATCAGACCCGTAATTTTAGCTGTAGTGTTTGATCTAAAAATCTGATAGAACAGTGAACCACACTAATTTGGTTACGTTTCAGGAACTTCTGGAAAAGTGTAAAGATATGCAAGAGGCAATATGCATTCAATTTCAGGCACACCAAGCTGCTAATGGAGATGCCACACATGCGGTGTCAGAGACTTAGATGCTCCATGAGACTTAAACGCACTAACTATATTCGCGTAAAAGTGTTTCATTGCTATGATCTCAATGAGTTTCTTGTTGGATAAATAAACCTCGCCTGTGAAACTGTGATCAATACAGTGCATGCTTTCCAGTAATACTGACATGGAAGTGCCTAGGTTGGGAGTTGTCTCCATCTCCGTGATTAGATTTTTGGTGGTCTAAGTTGGACATTACAAGTGGTACCAGCATTGTAAATAGGGATTTCATTATGCTTTCTTGTTAACAGTAAGCTATATATGTTTATGGAATTTTATGTCATGGATATAATAAAAACTCAGTTTATTGTTAGTTATGGCTTTTAAGACTTTTTTGGTGGTCTAAGTGGGACATTACAAGTGGTACCAGCATTGTAAATAGGGATTTCATTATGCTTTCTTGTTCATTCTTGTTAACAGTAAGCTATATATGTTTATTGAATTTTATGTCATGGATATAATATTTTATTTTCAATAAAAACTCAGTTTATTGTTAGTTATGGCTTTTAAGACTTTTCTGGGTACAGTATTGATCTAAAAATCTGTAGTCAACATTGGGAGATACTTGGACTAGACACGGTGGGTATTCCTGATCCGTGACCATTACACTGATTGGTCACGGTATGAGATGTGGTAAATGATCAAATTTGTACACGATGTATGTTAGTTTCCCGGGTTTAAAAACATGAACTTGTCACGGTATAGAACGATATCCGTGTCTAATTGTGCGTATTGGTCACGGTGTCTAACAAAAGTACGTGACCAAAGAAATTGTGGTCACGGTGAAATGTACAAATTGGTCACGAAACTCACCCTGACCAAATGGGAAACACTTTTGGCCTCGCAGGCTTTGGACACGGTTTCTCAAAATTGAAATACCGTGACCATAGACCTTTGGTCACGGTAAAAAACCGTGATGAAAAGGGATTTTTTTACTAGTGTTTTCTTTTGTTTGCTCGAGGACTAGCAAAGATTAAGTGTGAAGGAATTTTATAGGTGTCTAAAACACCCAAATTTAGTAAAGATTTGTTCCACTTTTCTTATTAGTTATTCTTGTAATTTTGTATATTACGCATCTTTCCTATGTTTTTATGAACAATGACTTAAGTGTGCATAAAGGAAGAAAAAAGCGTCAAAATGGGGCATATCAACGCTTAAAGATCATGTCAATTAAGTCACCGGCCAAGGGGACTGCAGGTGCTGCTTTGCAGAGTCATGGGCTTGGTACTCTTGACTAACTTGTACCAGCTGAGAGAGGTGCGTCAGTTAGGCCACAAGTCTATTAGGGGACTGCATCACCTTGGCAAAGCACACATGTGCTGGTGGAGGAAACAATCCAAAGAAGTGAGAATTTAGGTCTCTTCACAAGCAGGTGAAAGTCTCATATGAAGCTGAGATGAAGCTGAGAACGGATACACATTGATGGTTGTTTTGGGAAGGATTTGAGATGCCGAGAAAGGGGTAATCACCAAGGCTCAACAAGAGTCCAATCTTGTGCACACTCCTTTAAAGAGTGTGCACAAAAAAAAAATTCTATTGATTCTTTCAAAACTGACGTTTTCTATTTTATAAAATTAAATTTTCTTTTATATACATCTAATTTTAATCTTTAAAAAGGAAAGGAAAATTCTAATTTTCTATTTCAAAGACAACATGGAAATCTATCATTATCACATGTGAATGAGGCCGTTGTGGTTGACTATGGTCAAGGAACCCAAAAAGTTGCATATCACTTGAGCGTTTGTGCTCTTACTGAGAATATTAGATTACATTTGATAGACGCATTTATGTGTTTAATTTGTCCCAATTGTATATATTGTTAGTGCTCGATTTTGTACTTATTTGGTTATTTTATGTCTTTGTAGGTGTTTTTGGAGAAATAAGCTTTTGCGGCAAAATTGGCTCAAAATGTGGCATTTGAACCTCCGTAGATAACGTACCAGAATTACCCCAGAAGTATGCCAGAGACACCCCAGAAATACCCCGGAGGAACCCCGAAAAAGTGTTGAAAACATCCCAGAAAAATTACTAAAGGCACCCAAGGGACAAGTGTTATGCGGAACCCAGCACCCTGGATAAGGGGTAACCTAATTACTAGGGGAGGTCACCTTCACCTTTTGAATTTTGAAATTGGCGGGAAAAGAGAAACATCTCTGGCAGATTTGTTGTGCGTGATTCGGAGGAGTTTGAGGTCGACTAAACCTCTGATTTTCATAGGATAGACTCCTTATGGGTCTAGGAATCTAATATGGGTGTTGGAAACGATTAACTTGGGCTCAATCGACGGGGTTTTACCTTAACAGCAAAATATGGAAAGTCACGTGTGTGACTTGTTTTAGGAAATTCTAGAGAGACTAAAGAGTTATAAACCTTCCCCAAAGATTCATATATATCTAAGGAAGAGTTTAGAATCAAAAGGAAAGCTCGGAAACGCGTAGAAACTCTAAAACACGAAATTGCCGCAACTTTGCCGTGAAGAGAAAGGAAGAGATTTTGGAAGATTCTGGAGAGATTTAATCGATCTTTTTGATATAAATAGATTGGTTGGGTCATATAAAAGAGGTGTCGAAAGTTTGGGAACCTTAGGAGAGCCATAGAAGAAGAAATCATAGTTTGATCAAAATATTTTTCTGCTGCTGCTGCTGGAGAACACGAAGAACAGACCCTCACTGACAGTCGTTCTTCAACAGTGAATACGACCAGCAGCTGACGGTCTTAAAACAACAACTTAGCAGCACTTTAAATTTATCGTTCTTCTGTGACCCTTTCTGGCAGTCTTAAACTCACTGCTTTAGCACTATTTCATCTTTTAATCAACTTTTGGGCTATAAACATGTATTTTGAGCAATTAATTAATATGTGGAGCTAAACCTAAACACTGGGATGACGGAGGAAGCCCTATTTCACGCATGTGTTAATTCTAATAATTCTTTTATGACTATTTGCATTGATTTTTAATCGATTTATGATTTTTATTGAATGGGTGTGATTTCGTTTGGTGGTGTATGCTTGGTCTATGTATTTTTGATACATCATGATTTTGATTTACAATAATTGCTTTTCAAAAATCTACTTTTTGGCAAAGAATAAGAGTCCATATGTTTAATATTTGATCTATAATTGATTGGAATTATTATTTGAATGACATGAATGGAATTTGGTGGAATCCTGAATCTCAGTCTCTCTCGACATTGTGACAAACCTTTTGTATATATATTTTCTATTTTTATTTTAAGTCTAGAACCCAATCTTATCAAGTCCGAGTTGAACGAACTTTACTACCACTTTCAAAACTACATCAATTTTTGGCGCTGCCGACGCGGATTTGTATTAGGTTTTAGGTTTTAGATTTATTTTATTTCTTTTACAATTTTTGTTCTCTTTTACGCCTTTGGTATTTTTCGATTCTTTTCAGATAGGAGCGAAGCTACAAGGAAAGAAAAAAGTACTATAAAAGGAAAGCATCGCCAAAGAAGGAAAGAAGAGAGGAATCCGAAAGGAGTGAAGAAGAATATTTTGTATATAGTTATTTTGTTTTATTTTTAGAAACTGTAAATAGGGTTTTAGTTTTTGTAATTTTTCTTTTTATTTTTGGACACTTTTTGGACTTTATTTTTGGACTGGACATTATTTTTTAAAACCCTACGGAAGGGTTAAGATTAAATATAAACTGTTTGCAGGGAAGGACGACAGTTACGATACTGTCTCGGCCCCTCGGGTTCGTACACTGACATCGGAGTCGGTGGCCTGAGTCGACTTCAACGGTTCATCGCCCGTCTGGTACGGGAGGTAAGATTCTATCCACCCACGAATCCCCTGTCAGTGGGTTTTTTTTGTGTGACAACTCACACCCCTGCAATAGAATGTCGAACTGGTGTTACAATAGCCAATACAACGAATATCAGACTGAGTTTCAAAATGGACGTTACTTTGACCATAGTGTGAATAGTAATTGGGAACATCAGCCTTTTGAAGGTTATGGTCCATACCACGGTGAGCCAAATTACTATTCATACGCCCACCGGTCATACGAGCAAAATTCCTCTCTACTAGAGTCTGCACGAAAGTTAGCTGAGTCGACACAAAAGTTACTTGAGTCGTCACGTAGTTCACCTGAAATGAATAACTTATTTATGGACGAAAGCAATGCAATGTGTGAACCTTCTTTCCTAGATATAATCAGGAAGTCTTGTGAGTCGACTCAGAAAATGTTGTTAGAGGCCCAGGAAAGAACTGCTCAAAATAGTCTTAATTTCCAATATAGTGTTTCCAATAGTACCTTTGAAAATGAAGATAGTTATTCACATAATAAAGATGACGAGGATAAAATTGGTAACACTACTTGTTTAGATGAGGTTCAACCATTTTCATTTTATTATAATGATGATTATGATGAGGATAGTGTTGATGAAGAATTTGAAATAAGTAGGCATAAAGATCAGGAATTTGTTACTCCAATTGAGCTTAATAATGATAATGTTTCTAGTTCAAATCCAAATAATTTTAATAATTATTCACCTATTCAAAAGGACGAGGATTTGACTAGAAATACCCCCGTTTTAAACGATGTAGTATTTCCTTTTGATTACGAAGTCGATAATGGTTTAGAGGAACGAGTTTATTCTGAGAATATCGTTTTAGAGTCTAGCGATTTAGAAACAATGGTCTTAGAAGAAGAAAATGAACTCGTACAGCTATTAAATATGGGTGAGGATGCATCACTTGAGTATAACCTAGAAGAAGCAATTGACTATTTTAAGGATTCCAACGATCTAGAAATTAAGTAAATTGTAGCTAGTCTATCTAGAGATACCCAAAACTCTAAGTTTGGGGGTGATTATCATTCTCCATGTGCCTCAACCATTTTACAAGATTATATTCACACACGTTTTCCTGAACCTAGTGATGTCCATAAGGAAGTTCAGTTATTAGAAACCCATCCTCTGGTTGATGAGGTTAGACCAGGCTATGATACTAAGATCGACTTTGTTTTCCCACCAAATATTTTTCAACCAATTGTGGGAACGTATAAATTTCAGATGTGTCCATTATTTAGTTTTGAGACTAAACCTAATTACTTTAAGAGATTAGGGTTGATACATTTGCTTAAGATTGACCACCAGTTTCATCGTGGTCAATTGTGTGAGTCAAAACTGATTGACTTTAAAGATCCTCAATTATTCAGGTTATTATTATGTGCTTTTAAATTTTTACTTGAGTTTCTTCAGACTCTAATACCTGAACCGGATCTTAGCTTTGAGGAATTCCAACCCATGAAAATATTTTATTTGGACCCAGTTATAGAACCTGAACCTGAACCACAGCTAGATGTAGTTGTCTTAAACAGGAAACTAGACAAGGGTGCGCTTTATTTGTTAATTTTATTGGCAGGTTGCAGATTTCTTTTATTTGTGATAGCTCTATTTGGTTTTGATGACCCACAAAAATTTCGGCTATTACTTTATGATTCTATGAGGTGACTAATCCTTTCTTAGTCTGGCTGAAGACTTTAAACTTAGCACTTCTTGGGAGGTAACCCAACATTCATGCGACACGGTAATATCTTTCCTTATCTCTTTTGCTTCAAATGGTAACAGTTTCTCCTTGTTCATGCTTTTAATTTCATCTTTAGAACATTGAGGACAATGTTAGATTTAAGTTTGGGGGTATGGGATAAACTTTTTAGTTGCAGTATGAATAAATAAACTCCAAAGCTTAGAAATTTATGCCTATTTAGGATTGCACTAACTAATCTAAGTGGATGGAAGCATTTTGATCGTAGGAGTTGAGGAACCAATCTGATTAGATGGAAACATCTAGAAGAGTCTATTCATAAAAGCACAGAGCTCAGGTGTTAGAAATAACATGATAGTTTCACCATATCTCATTGAGTCCTTTTCACTTCTATTTTTATTTTATTTTGTTTTTGAACTATGTTACTCTAAGTGATTAGGTGGGACTCACGATTCAAGTTGTTACCAATGCTAGGATGAATTAGAGTGATTGAGATGCCATGAAAAAAAAAGTTGAGAAAGAAAAAGAAAAGAAAAAAAGAAAGAAAAAAAGAGATGAAAAAAAAAAGAAAAAAAAAGGGAAAAAAAAATGAGACCAGACCATTTGACCAAAAGGAATAAATTCAATAAAGTCGACCACTGGTACCCTTATATATGCCAGTTGTGTTGACCTAGAGTTAGGTTATCGACCAGTGGTTCCCTTGTATATGCCAGTGTGTTGATATTAGTCAGACTAGTATCTCAATCCATTAGGATAGGTTCATTTTGGCGGAGGCCTTCAGACAGATATGGGAAACGCCGTTCACTTAGTAAACATCAAAACCGTCATGTTTTTCTAAATCCATCTTCTTGATCTATCCATGTGATTAGTTTTGACTCCGGATATTGATGTACATAGTGCGACTATCTGAGTAGAGCTCTGTCACTTTATATGAATTTTAGTATGCTTGAGTGCAAACTCGTGTACATCAATTGGAATTTCGCATCAGGGTACTTCTTCCTGTAGTCAATAAGTATGCCAACCAAGGAGATTCTTTAGAGCCTTCCAAGGTTCTGCGTAGATAGCTAAGGTCTGGAGTACAGGTTTTGTGGGTATCTCTCTTGTAAGCCCTCCCGAGACTATAACTCGGCCACTAGGGCCACCTAGGGGTTTAAAGGCTTATTGCATACGCTAAATGCAATCGACGATGCCTGCGACAGTGAGTTAGGATTTTATTTTGTAGTTTTGATTTGCTCGGGACTAGCAAATAAGTTTGGGGGTATTTGATAGACGCATTTATGTGTCTAATTTGTACCAATTGTATATATTGTTAGTGCTCGATTTTGTACTTATTTGGTTATTTTATGTCTTTGTAGGTGTTTCTGGAGAAATAAGCTTTTGCGGCGAAATTGGCTCAAAATGTGGCATTTGAACCTCCGTAGATAACGTACCAGAAGCACCCCGGAAGTATGCCAGAGACACCCCAAAAATACCCCGGAGGAACCCCGAAAAAGTGTTGAAAACATCCCAGAAAAATTACTAAAGGCACCCAAGGGACAAGTGTTATGGGGACCCCAGCACCCTGGATAAGGAGTAACCTAATTACTAGGGGGAGGTCATCTTCACCTTTTGAATTTTGAAATTGGCGGGAAAAGAGAAACATCTCTGGAAGATTTGTTGTGCGTGATTTGGAGGAGTTTGAGGTCGACTAAACCTCTGATTTTCATAGGATAGACTCCTTATGGGTCTAGGAATCTAATATGGGTGTTGGAAACGATTAACTTGGGCTCAATCGACGGGTTTTTACCTCAACAGCAAAATATGGAAAGTCACGTGTGTGACTTGTTTTAGGAAATTCTAGAGATACTAAAGAGCTATAAACCTTCCCCAAAGATTCATATATATCTAAGGAAGAGTTTAGAATCAAAAGGAAAGCTCAGAAACGCGTAGAAACTCTAAAATACGAAATTGCCGTAACTTTGCCGTGAAGAGAAAGGAAGAGATTTTGGAAGATTCTGGAGAGATTTAATCGGTCTTTTTGATATAAATAGATTGGTTGGGTCATATAAAAGAGGTGTTGAAAGTTTGGGAACCTTAGGAGAGCCATAGAATAAGAAATCAGAGTTTGATCAAAATATTTTCTGTTGCTGCTGCTGCTGAAGAACACGAAGAACAGACCCTCACTGACAGTCGTTCTTCAACAGTGACTACGACCAGCGGCTGACGGTCTTAAAACAACAGCGTAGCAACACTTTTAATTTATCGTTCTTCTACCCTTTCTGGCAGTCTAAACTCACTGCTTTAGCACTATTTCATCCTTTAATCAACTTTTGGGCTATAAACATGTATTTTGAGCAATTAATTAATATGAGGAGCTAAACCCAAACACTGGGATGACGGAGGAAGCCCTATTTCACGCATGTGGTAATTCTAATAATTCTTTTATGACTATTTGCATTGATTTTTAATCGATTTATGATTTTTATTGAATGGGTGTGATTTCGTTTGATGGTGTATGCTTGGTCTATGTATTTTTGATACATCATGCTTTTGATTTACAATCATTGCTTTTCAAAAATCTACTTTTTGGCAAAGAATAAGAGTCCATATTTTTAATATTTGATCTATAATTGATTGGAATTATTATTTGAATGATATGAATGGAATTTGGTGGAATCATGAGTCTCAGTCTCTCTCAACATTATGACAAACCTTTTGTATATATATATTTTTTTTTTATTTTAAGTCTAGAACCCAATCTTATCAAGTCCGAGTTGAACGAACTTTACTACCACTTTCAAACTACATCAACATTTGCTTTATTTACTCATCTCCAAACATCAAAGAAACATTGCCAAGCCAGATCAATGGATTTTTGAACCCATCAAACCTTCACTTGTCATACCCCCACCAGACCTCCATCGAATGGAGAAAGAAACACCGCCATCACCATCCTATGCATGGAAGAATCAATCAACCACTCAATCTCTTCCAACGCAACAAAAAAATCCCATGCCTGATTCACTTTCACAACCTTCTAGACCCCGTAATCCTCCCCCTAACAATGATTACCGGAATAGAAACACTCCACCTAAAGAACCCACTACTGATTTTATTAATCAAGAAAAAACTTCGGTATCATCAACATCCTCTTCTTCTTTTCTTTCATCTGCTTCAAACTTTGCAAAAGAAGATATTCCACCTCCCCCTGTTTTTTGCAGAACAAAAAGTTCCACTCAAAGATCTTTTTACTCACAAAAACAAAACCCTACTTTTCCATGTAAACCAAACCTCACTGTCAACAAAAGTACGCCGAACCAACACCAAAAACATAATCATCACGAAACTCAACTTTTCCAACTTACCGAAAGAATGACAGAACTCATGCAAGCACACCATAGCCAATGCCCAGTTGTACAAGTCTTAGCAGGAAATCTACCTTACAACAACCTGAAGGCTGCACTGAAGGATATGTGGGCACCGCTAGCTTACAAACATGTCCAAACAATCCCCAACTCCAATGCTAAGGTGTTCCAGATCATCATGCATCATGTGAGTGATAAGGGGATGATCCTGGCTCATCGTCCATGGATTGGAGACAACCAGGTATTTTTGTTTGAAGATTATGGTAAGTTCATATCAGACCTTGATGCTTGTTTCATACTTGCTGTTTTTTGGATACAACTTTTGCATCTCCCTGTGCTTTTTGAAGATGAGACGTCTGTAAAACAATTCCTTACTGAAACTGGTAGAGTTTTAGAGGTCACCTAACTTGCAGACCCATCCGAGCAAAAGTAGAAATGGATCTAAGAAAACCCTTTATGCCTGGTATTCTTTTAGATATAACAGAACCCGCTTGGATTCAGTTTACCTATGATTTTCTACCAACCATTTGTTATCGATGTGGATTTCTGGGGCATGTTGCTAGGGATTTCCCAAATTTTGAGAGCACGGAACAGGCCATTTTGAATACCCCATACCCGTTGTTTCCCTACCACAATCTCAACAACAGGATGCGTGTTATCAACCCTCGAGCTAGGCTGTTGACGAACAAAGTACCACCATTAGCAGCACCACCAACTTTGGCAAACATGACTCCACCACCGCCTACACCACCGTCTATGACAACTACAGGCGGAGCATCATCTTCCTCTCAGCCATCCTGCTATCAACACAATAACCAATTGCAGCCTACATCTCAACATTAGAATGAAGGGCAGAGATTCACTGAGATGAACCAACCAGGTCCGAGCCAACCAGCAAAAAAAAACGGTGATCGGGTCGATCCCATCCAGGCTGTCAAACATCATACTCAACAAGGTCTTCACTGGACCTCGGTCCCGCAAATAACCCAACAAAGTGACATGGAATCTGAAAAAGCACCTTCAAATGCGGCTGCGGCAGCAGACATATGAACTTGTGCAAGCACGCTGAGGACAACACGTATTGTTGAATCCACTGCAACACTCAAGAATGTCTGCACTGACATTGGACCATCCACATTCTCTTCACCACCACTCCAGGAGAAATTCCAGATCCTGAACCATTTTCAAAAACCGACCCATTTTGGGGTACCACTGACAAGTTATATTATTTCAGATGCAGGTCCACCAGGCCCAGACCACTTGAACCAGCCATCTGAGATAAGGAAAGACCCACCAACACCCAATGAAACTACACTTCCCACAAACCAAACAGGTTTACCACCCAACCACCAGATAACCCCAAAACCTTTGACACATTTCTTCTCACCTCTCTATAGTCACCAACTTGAAACTTTTTTGAACAACAATAATGCTCAGGTAAATATTGTGATAAAAAAGGAAGGAGGTATCCCACAAGTCCGATTAACCCACAACCATTTCATAACAACAAACCCAACCACACACCCTCCCCCTTCACCTCCACCAACCTCAGCCCCCCCTCCACCAACCTCAAACTCACCAACCCGAACAACACCCATCCAGACATACAGAAGGAAAGCTAGGCACCAAAGAAAAGGTATTCCGCATCACCTAAACATCCCCAACACCCCTGACTTTGGTGCTGCCCCACCACCCCATAAACTCAGAAAATACATCTCCATGGCTACCCTGAACCCATTTTCCACAAGAGATCTCCAACCCCAACATGAAATACCAACTACCTGTACTAGGAAACCAAGATCAACAAGATACCTCCACCCTGAAAAAACCATCCAACCCACTAAACCAACCACCACCAACCCACCACCACCACCACCCAAAAAAACCAATCCAGCATGGCATCTTTTTCTTGAAGACGAGATTGACGAAGCTGAAATTCACTCGAACAAAGGAAAGCGAGTTGCTGGTACAAGCCAACACTCGCCAACCTTATGAATTGTTTAGCTTGGATCTGTCAAGGTACTAACATCCCCTTGATAGTTCAAAAACTGCGTGATCATGTGCGCAACTTCAATCCTTCTCTTTTTTTTTGTCTGAGACTTTGGCCTCTAGTGCTAGCAGTGTATGTTTACAACATATTTTGGGTTTTACTGATTGCTATGTAGTTCCATGTAATGGCCGACAAGGTGGACTATGTTTAATGTGACAAACACACCTTAAGGTCCATATAATAGTAGCTAATCAAAATGTTGTTCATGCTTATATTATGCCTGATAATTCTAGCTCTCCTTGGTACTTCACTGGAATTTATGGACCGCCTCACCAACCGGCACGAAAAGTTTTCTGGATGGAATTCAACAACTTGGTGAGAACACATCAACATCCTTGGCTATTAGTGGGGGATTTTAATGAAATCTTGATACAAGAAGAAAAAAAAAGGAAATCCAGTAACGTTTACTCAAACACAAAGCTTCTCAAAATTTGTCAACGACAATGGACTCATCGACCTAGGATTCCAAGGAGACCCCTTCACTTGGTCCAACAAACAAACAGGATCGGATTTCATACTAGAAAGACTGGATAGAGGCATTTGCAACCAGGAATGGTTGGACCTTCACCCTCATGCTTTAATCAAACATCTCTCGAGGATTGCTTAGGACCATGCACCAATACTGCTCATCCTGCGAGCGTTGGAAAGACCAAGAACAAAGAGTTTAAAATTAGAACACCTATGGTTCCTTCACCCACATTTTAAAAATGTAGTCAATGAAGCTTGGAACCAAGTCCACCACCACCTTGCTCCAGAGAATCTACTTCAGAGGCTGTCACATACGACAAGTGAACTACTAAAATGGAGCAAAACAACATTTGGACATCTTCCAACAATGATTAAAGCTGCATAACACAACATTGAGTTTACGCAACACAAATGTGCAATTTCGATGGGGATAGAACTACACAACTGGATCTAAAAAGAAACAGATGCTAGGAATACACATCTAGTGTTAACTCATGCCTTGGAGATGTACTGGAAACAAAGATCACGAATGCAGTGGCTACAACAAGGGGATCTCAACACCACTTACTTCCATACCTAAGCAACCATTCATAGAAGAATTAATCATATACACCAACTCCAACTTCCACAAGGTACTTGGACAGAAACACCTAAGGAGGTAAATGATTTAGTACTTCAATTTTTTGACTCACAATATAGAGCACCACCAACAAAAATAGATATGCAATTGTTTGAATGCATTGGCCTGAGAATATCAGACAATCAGTGTATTATGCTACTTAAGGAAGTAACGAAAGAGGAGATTAAAGCAGCAATGGAGTCAATTGGTTCAGAAAAAGCCCATGGCCCTGACGGATATACAAGTAAGTTCTACAAAACCCTTTGGGAAACCACTGGTGACCATAGTTGTGAAATTGTGACCCATTTTTTCAATCACAACCACCTTCAACACCCCATCAACCATACCAACATCACCCTCATACCCAAAATCCCAAACCCCACAACCCCGTCCCATTTCAGACCCATAGGATTATGTAATGTGAGTTACAAAGTGATTGCGAAAATCCTAGTCACCAGACTAAGACCTATTCTCCAGTTCATCATAAGTCCATACCAAAGCGCGTTTGTGCCTAATCGTGCCATACATGACAACATCTCTATAGCGGATGAACTGTTTCACCACATCCGATCTTCACCACCAACCAAGCACCCAAAAATTGCCATGAAACTAGATATAGAAAAAGCTTATGATAGTTCGGATTGGCAGTTCATCATATTGGCATTTACAAAAATGGGCTTCCCATCCCCTTTTATTGAGTACATCATGAAATGTGTAACAACAATTTCGTATTCAATAACCATTAATGGATCGCAGCATGGGCATATTACACCAAATCGAGGCCTGCGACAAGGGGATCCCCTATCCCCATATATCTTCATTATTTGTGCAGAATTACTGTCTACCAATCTCGGTCAGCTAAACTACAAGGGAAGTTAAAAGGACTGAAAATTTCAAACAATTCATCACCAATCTTACATATAATGTATGCTGATGATTTGTTGGTGACATGCACAGCCAACCTGCAACTTGCAGCTCAATTAGTGCCATTTTGGAGGCTTACTCAAACTCAGTCGGGCAGCACATAAACAAAGAGAAATCCACTATTATCCACCACCCAAAGATTTTTCCACACACAGTGCAATGGTTGCAATCAATATTTGGGTACAACACCACATCAGAGCCACCGGTATACTTAGGGGTACCGTTTAAAAAGGGTAAAAGCTCTTCTAACCTGTTTGCAGAGCTACTGAATAGAACAGAACGCAAAGCACAAGGCTGGATTATGAAATGTGTGAACCAGGCAGGCAGATTGGTACTCATCAACACTGCTTTAACTCCAACGACAAATCACATTATGCAAACACAAATGCTGCCAGAACACGTACACCAAAAGCTGGACAGAATCACAAGGAATTTCTTTTGGGGACATGATCACCAGCATCGAAAGTTTCACCCCATTGGATGGGATAAACTTGCAAAACCAAAGGCTGACGGAGGAGCAGGCATCAGGAAAAGCAAAGAGCACAATCAGGCATTGGTACTGAAAAGAGTCTAGAAACTACATAAAAAAGAAGACACAATGTGGAACACTATGTGTGAAGAGAAACATCTACACCAGCAACCAATCCTATCACTGGATAAGGAGGATTACCAAAAACAAACAACCAGTCCATACTGGAGAAGTTTAACTAACTTGGTTTCTTTTTTGCAGGATATTTGCTTCAAAAAAATAGGAAATGGCCAAAACACTCTCATAACAGACAATTGGATCCCACGCCACACTGCCACACCAACCACGAATCTTCCTATCAATACCCTGGTGGAAGCACTCATGAATCCACACTCAGATAATTGGAACCACAAACTCATTTTCAACACCTTCACCGTCAAAACATCCCAATGCATTACCAATATCCACCTCCCTAAAGAACCAAAAACCGACCAACTCATTTGGCCATTCTCAGAATGTGGAAACTATACAGTGAAATCTGGTTACAATGCACTCATAAAACCCAACCATCATCAACCCTCAACCAACCACACACCTTCAACCAACAACACCATGCCCCAACCACATCATTTCAACAATGTGGACTACAAAAACCTATGGAAAATGAATTGTCCACCCAAAATCAGGCTCTTCTTATGGAAAGTCATCTTAGAAGGATTATCAACATTTGATAAACTTCGTCACATCCATCTCATACCCAATGATACTTGTACCAGATGTAACAACCAAAAAGAAACGGCACACCACATTTGTTTTCACTGCCCCAAGGCTACACAGGTTTGGAAACTAATCTTTACTCATTTAGCCAGAAGCCCAAATACGGAGAACAGCAACAACCACCACCACAACAACAACAGCAGCAACAACACCACCACCAACAACACCAACGAACAACACCAACAACACCAGAATATACAAGGAGTTACAATTGCAACGAGATCTACATCAACGGGAAATTCAACAACAACAACACCGGCGAATATGAAAGAAATATTGGACACCAATCTATCAACAAATACGAAGATGCTATATGCCTTCACATTATGGCATTTATGGCTAGCCAGAAATGAACAATTCTACAGGCAAAAGCAACAGACACCGAAATAAACGGTGAGTATAATCTTGACAATGTTGGAGGAATATAAATGGGCACAAAACCACATCATCCCACTACATCCAGATGATGACTCAGCACAAAAAAAAAAGAAAACTACAACATATAAAACATCAACGATATGGATAGGTTGGGAACCACCACCACCAAACTGGATTAAAATCAATACTGACGGAGCGGCAAAAGGAAATCCAGGACCAGCAGGAGCAGGATGGGTGTGCAGAGACGACATTAGGAAAATTCTTTTAATAATGACGGCACCACTAGGAATTTCATCAGCAATCGTAGCAGAAACATGGGGTTACTAATGGCGGCTAGAATAGCAACTCAACATCTATGGCCAAATGTATGGTTTGAAGCAGACTCGAAATCACTCATACAACTCATCCAACACCAACAGAGCCACACCCCATGGTATCTACAAGAACTGCTTCAAGAAATCAACAATCTGATATCCAAAATTCCTTTGGCAACGATCACACATGCATACAAAGAAGGCAACCAAGCAGCGGAAAAGGTGGCGAATGAAGCGGTGGAACACCAGAAGACGAATCCTACAAATGCACAAACAAAAGTCTGGGACAACATATGCCCAAATTTCTTAACTAGCATCTCCCTTGATGATAGAAATGGAATCAAATTCCCGAGAATTGTCAATATTATAACTCACCTTTAAGTAATAAAATTTCCAACTTCAAAAAAAAAAAAGACAACATGGAAACGAAGGTTTAGGCTGCAGTTAGATAGAATTTTGAGTTAATAAACATGGAAGAAACGGAGAAATGTTTCCAGCTGAACCAAGGGCGGAAAAATGATGTCATGGGTATGTTCTCACGGCAGCAAGGAGGAAGGAAAACGAGCAGTGATTGGGTCTGTTTTATGCTTGAAATTCAGGCGGAAAGAAGCTGTTGAAGACATGGCTTTTGTTGAATGTTTGTGTGAATCTGTGGATCGAATTAATTAGTGTGGTGGTTGTAGCTCAAGATTGCAGGTTGATTTGGGTTCGAAATAATGAACATCTGGTGGAGTTTGAAGACAAGTTTGAACCAGGGAAGAAAATAATGGTGCTGTTGGTTGATAATTGGGAACAAATGTGAAGATATATGGATGTTAAATGGTTTTTGAACTACGGGTTTTACTGTAAATTGAAATTGTAGGTTGGGAGCTGTGTTATCTGTCAGTTACCAGTTGCATACAACGTGTTCGAGTAAATGACCGAACCACTTCTGGCTAAGTTGTTTACAGCTGCTGGCCATGGTTTGATGGCTATGAAGAGAGTTTGGGGATGAATTTGCTAGTAGTTAACAGGAAGAAGAACCTGTTGCTGTTGTTGCCGCAGCTAATGGACTGTGTTGATGGGTTTAGTCGAGTTCAGGCAACAAAAACCTGGCCAAGGTACTAGGGGGCTAGGGCTGAGAACAAGGGTTACTGATTTCAGAAGCCAAGTTTGTAGACTCTGTTTTATGCCGATTCAGGGTTCAGGGTTCAAGAAATATAAAAGGGGAGGCGCAGAGCAGAAACTCAATAAACCTACCTTTCTTTCACCAGATGAGCTCGCTGGTACCTGTTTCACACAGCAGCAACTCTGGTTTGCTGGCTGGGTTTATTTTCAATCCTCTTTTCCTTATAAAAATTTTAAGCTACATATTTTATCGTGAAGAACTAATGACTATGAGTAGATTAACTAATTAACATCGGGAAGATCAGGAATCACTGTATAATAATCACAGATTTAAGATCCCAATGACAAAGAAAGTATCCTCTCCAAACAGTTAGTCAGTAGACCAATCAATTTGGAGAAACTGAATTGAACAGAAACATAATACAAATCAACAAACTATGATGAATATGAAACAGGTTCCCTAGGATGTTCAGATATAATTCTATAGGTCAATGAATGAAACAGGTTCCCTAGGATGTTCTCGATAAACAAAAAGATTCAATTCATTAAGACTGAAACAGTAAAACATTTCTTTCTTTTATCTCTTTATCAAAATGTAGAATTTCTTAAATTTCTGATTCAATATATATTTTGGGAACATCAATCCATTTAAACTAAAGCTAAACAAACAATAAGGCTAAATCTAAATAAACATACCATTTTAATCAAATCAATTAGTGAGAAGGGAAAATCAATACCCAATTTATCTAAGCATCTAGGTTGTCTAGATTAATGATATTTCTCATTACAGATTTACAATGATATTACAATTCAATCTAATAAATCTCTTTCAAAGAAAAAAATGTTGGAAAAAACGGGTTTGTTTTTTCTTTTGAATTGATGAAAGCAAAAGTTGTTTTTGGATAAAAGCAAAAGCTGTCTGGTTTAAAACAAAAGATGATTTCTGACAAAAAGCAAAAGCTGTTTTTCATGATAAATGCAAAAGTTGTTTTCTGACAAAAGCAAAAGTTGTTTTTCTGAAAAGCTGTTTTCTGATTAAAGCAAAAGCATGCACTATTTTTCACTAGACATAACCACTAAATGTGAGAATCTTCTCAGAATTTTTGTGTCATACACATTGGTTTCTCTCCTCTTGTTTCTAACGTTGAGATTCTCTTTATTATTTTTAACTATTGAAACATTAATAGAAAGAGCGTATTGAGTTAATTTAAAGAGTAGGAGAAGCAGAAGGAGAGAGTAGAGAGTAGAGGAGAAAAAGAACTTCACTCCTTCTCATGTTTTCAATAGAGAAAGAGAAAAACAAAATGAACTCCTTCATGGTTTGGTTTTCATGTTTTGAGAGAAAAACAACTCAACGTTAACTCATCTGTTTTTTAATGGAAAAATAGTAGGAGAGAAAATGAGAAACTTATTCTTCCATTTTTCTCTATGAGTTTTCTTTTGAGTGAAACAAGGTGGTTTCACTGAGTCGTTTTTCACTGTCAAGTTCTTAGGGCGTTCTCTTGTATGCTACAAGAAGGAATGCCAACGATCGTTGTATCCTGAAGGAAACTCGCCAATGAAGCTATAACATCTCTCTATTTAGAGGAGTAGCAGGCGATATTGTCTTTAGGACAGCGTATCACATACGTGCCTCTATCAATTTTTGCTCTGCATGCCACTCGCCATGATGCATACACCAAGTTGATGCAAATCAAGCTAAGTATCACTTGTGCTTATTCAATTTATTTTCATTATTGTTGTCAATAACCCCAACAATCTAAAGACAATATGCTACTCTATATTTTGTAACAATAATAAAGGAAAAATATTGTTGACCAATCAAACTAATAAGTTTAGTGGAAAGAGTCATAAAGCATTTGGATTCAATAATATAAATTGATTGTTTTTTTTATAGTTGGTGTTTGACTAACTTTGAAAAACTAAAGATGCTCCTCTTTTAGTGAAAAAAATAACAATTAAAAGTTTGTTGAGATGAAGAGTTTTGAGTTTATCTCTTAAGTCATAAGGAATTTTGTTAAATCCTTTGACCAAGTTGTAGTAGACATTTTGATTGATACTCTCACCAAATTTCGTAATTTTTGGAATTGTAAAAGTATTTTTTAATATTTTACAAAATCTGATAAAGAACAAAAGTTAAAGTTATATTGAGTTGTAGAGTTTTTGGATTTATCTCTTAACTCAAGAAGAGTTTTGTTGAATTCCTTTTACAACAACTAGAGACATATTTATTGTTCTCCCCACCAATTCTTGTGATTTTTGGAGTTGTAAAAGTATTTTTTACATATTTTACAAGACTGTAAAATGTTTCTGAATTTTCTGACGGGCAGAAAAAACTCCGCTGAAAAATTAATTCTTTCTGGCATAACTATGAGTTTTTGGAAATGTTGATCTAAGTAAGATATTTAGTTTTGGATCTTATCTCTAAATCCCTTTTTGATTTATCTAATTTGGATATGCGGTTTGAGAGATAAGGCATTTGGAAAATTATTGTGCATGTCTGTCCAGAAAATGTGAAATGCGTGTAATCTCTTGATTATGTCTAGCAACATTTGATTAGTGATGTGATATCATTTTGAGCATATCATGAGAACCTGTAGTAGTGATTACTTAGAGGATATTTAGTTGAAATTTAATTCTCATGATAAATTAAGCATGTAGCTAGCAAACGATTCCTATGACATGAGCAATAATCTTTTGTAGAGATAAATTTGTATTACTTTGTCAAGGAATAATATGATTTTGACAAGTTGTATATCAACTTTGTTTATGTTCAAAATTACTTGGATCATATATGTTTTGAGTAAAATCAATTTGCATAAATCACATGTTTGCTTAATAATTGTGATGCAACAAGAAAATTGTGTGTTTAAATTGATTTGCGAATACACAAAGCACATGGTTTTAATTACAAATATTTCGTGACCTACTAATGATTGCTTGAATCTAATATTGAGGTACAATAACTTGACCCAACAAGAAGGTTGGTTAATTTTGGGAGTGCTAGAACGCGTGCTCCAGAAGAAACGTGTATGTCTTCTACCAAAAGTACTAAGGTATGAAAGCAATTCATTGAGAAACTCAACTATCAAAAACAGTTGAAGGAAAAAATAGTTAAAAAGATTTCAGGTATGGACATCTTCATTCTCCACATGTGCATTATTCTCTAAATATAATTCCCAATGGTTATCTTCCTTACTATGAGATATGATATTTGGAAATAAGTTCATGTAATGCTTTGAAATGTTAGCATAATAAAACATGAGGAATTAATAGATAAAGTGAAACTTGTATGCTATTAATTTAAAATGAATTCATGAACATGTTAAGTCATAATGTTGGTAGGATACCATAATTTTATTATGCAGCGTATGTTAAATAACACAATATAACAACATGTTGAGAAATCTCGGTAACTGTGGGGGTGTAAAATAAATAAATATTTATTTTAATGTTCCAAGAAGATTGTGCAAGATGCATAACCTATATTTGTGTTCTTGACCTGTATACCTAAAATGTGTGTGTGTGGGGGGTGTATTGGTTATTTCACCTCCCAAGCAAATCAAAATTTTGACCTAAGATTATGGATTGTGAATTCCTAACCTATCCTAAGCATACTGGTGCATATAGGTTACTGGTCATAAGATTTGACATTGATAACATTGGTATGAATACTGTAGTGCAATGTAGAGATGCTTTGTTTTTTGAACATATATTTTCTTTGAGAATTGGACCTCGAAAAAGGGTCTATGACAGTATTTTAACTGTTCCTTCGACTAGTCAACCCCGTCTCAAGATGTTGAGACTGAACTAGTAGAAGTAAGAGAATTAGAACTGAGACAAAATTTAGCCCCGTCTTTGTGGCTCTTATGGTAGAGTCTGAACACTGAACCTATAAGGAAGATATGTGTTCTCCTAAATAGTCTTCAAAAGGAAACCTTGGTACAGATGAAACTATAGAGAAACACAAAGCTAGTTATAGCTAAAGGTTATAACCAAAAAGTAAGGAATAAATTTCTTTGACACTAATTCACCTATCACAAGAATCACTTATGTTAGGATGATGATTACTATTGCTTAAATTCATGATTTGAATATATACATCAGATGGATCTTAAGACTGCAATGGTGAATTGAATGTAGAAATTTATATGTACCAACCTAAAGGTTTTTGTTGTGAGAACAAAGTATGCAAATTGATTAAACTTCTATATGGTTTTAAACAAGCACCTAAACAGAGGTTTAAGATTAATAAACTTCTATATTTGATCATGTAATGATATCCAGTGGTTTAAGATTAATAAATCTTATAAATGTGTTTACATTAAATCCGAGGATGATGCTTATGTTATTGTATGTCTGCATGTTGATGATATGCTCATATTAGACAGTAACATTGTTTTTATTAATACCACTAAAAGCATGTTGAATGAGAACTTTGACATAAAAGACTTAGACCCTATTGATGTAATCTTATGGGTAAAAGTCAGAGACACGTCTGATGAATATAGTCTTAGTCAATCTCATTTTGCTGAAACCATATTAAAAAAATTTAATCACGATGAGGCTAAACCTGCTTCTACTCCTTGTGAACCCACTTTTAACTTGATAAAGAACAAGGGTGACGGTATTTCTCAAATTTTAAGTATTCTTGAGTAGTTAGCAGTCTTATGTAAATTGATTATTATATAAGACTTGGTATTGCTTACGTTGTGAGTAGTTTTAGCAGGTACACTTGCAACCCTGAGCAGGATCACATGAATTCTCTCAACAGAGTTTTGCACTACTTGAGAGGCACTTCAGACTTTTTCTTAATTTTTGGGAAGAATCCCGCTGTGACATAAGGGTGATGTGATGCCAACTGGATGTAGGACTCAGATGAGTCAAAATCCACTAGGGGGTACATCTTCACACTTGGAGGTGCGTCTGTGTCATGAAATATATACAAACAGACAAGTATAGCTCGATCCACTATGGAGTCAGAGTTAGCTTTAGAGAAAGCACGAGATAGTGAAGCAACTACTTACTACTGGTATTATCTCTCTTGACTTTGTAAGATCCAAGGATAATATTGCAGTTCCTTTAACGAAAGATTTATAAAGAAAGGTAGTTATCTCTACATCGAGGGGGATGAGACTTAAGCTCATAGAGTAAATCACCATGAAGGATACTCAACCTTGTGAATGGAGCTCCAAAATCAAGGTTCAATGAGACAACTAATTTATGGTGATGTCGAGACAACACTATCTTTGTCCATCCCTATGTTGTAACTGTGTAATAGTGTTACCTGCATGAGCTAGGATGATCTGTTCAGATCTTAATGAGTTCCATGGCTTTGTTTAAAGCGGGGTGTGGCGGGACACTCTTATGGACTCACCTATGTGGATGTTGGAAGTGGGGCCGCTTCCTAAGAGAATTTGAGCTGATTCTCTAGAAACATTCATTAAAACCGGGATTTAGCCAACGGCAAAAACGGGCACAACCGCAAGAGCTTGGCAGCTTTCGTTAGAGACATCAAGTGTGGTTGTTATTTCTAAAGTGCATTCACTGTTGGCGGTTCAAGACATTGTGTTCACCGTTACAACAAGCAGTTTCGGTAACTTCTCACTAAGTTAAGGTTCAATCTTTGGGACACTTAGCCTAATTTTGATGCCTTATGTTTTCTCGCATTTATCGATATGTTTTATCATTCATGTGGGGGATTGTTGGAAAAAACGGGTTTGTTTTTTCTTTTGAATTGATAAAAGCAAAAGTTGTTTTTGGATAAAAGCAAAAACTGTCTGGTTTAAAACAAAAGATGATTTCTGACAAAAAGCAAAAGTTGTTTTTCCTGATAAATGCAAAAGTTGTTTTCTGACAAAAACAAAAGTTGTTTTCTGACAAAAACAAAAGTTGTTTTTCTGAAAAGCTGTTTTCTGATTAAAGCAAAAGCATGCACTATTTTCACTAGACATTACCACTAAATGTGAGAATCTTCTCAGAATTTTTGTGTCATACACATTGGTTTCTCTCCTCTTGTTTCTAACGTTGAGATTCTCTTTATTATTTTTAACTATTGAAACATTAATAGAAAGAGCGTATTGAGTTAGTTTAAAAAGTAGGAGAAGTAGAAGGAGAGAGTAGAGGAGAAAAAGAACTTCATTCCTTCTCATGTTTTCAATAGAAAAAAAGAAAAACAAAATGAACTCCTTCATGATTTGGTTTTCATGTTTTGAGAGAAAAACAACTCAACGTTAACTCGTCTGTTTTTTAGTGGAAAAATAGTAGGAGAGAAAATGAGAAACTTATTCCTCCATTTTTCTCTATGAGTTTTTCACTGTCAAGTTCTTAAGGCGTTCTCTTGTATGCTACAAGAAGGAATGCCAACGATCGTTTTATCCTGGAGACAACTTGCTAATGAAGTTATAGCATCTCTTTATTTAGAGGAGCAGCAGGCGATGTTATCTTTAGGTCAGCGTATCACATACATGCCTCTATCAATTTTTGCTCCGCATGCCACTCGCCATGACGTATACACCAAGTTGCTGCAAATCAAGCTAAATATCACTTGTGCTTATTCAATTTATTTTCATTATTGTTGTCAATAACCCAAGAAATATCCAAGAAAATTTGGGAGTTATAATTAGAAGCACTTCCAGACCAATTTTGAGTCCCAATTCCAATACATGAACAACAAAAAGATGAAGAAATATTTCATATTCAGAAGGAACTTCTTAGTCGAGAAGATTCAATGCCTATCCCAAACAACCAAACCAACTTCTCTTCGTGAACAATCCAACACCTAACCAATCCCTTACTAATCATCTTTTGTTTTTGAACCCATATTTATCAAATCAAATGTGGCAAATATTCTTACACTAAAAGAAGGAAACAAATAAATAAAGAGAAAGAACATATTGTACTTAAGCTTACTAGACCAGCTTCAGAGAAATATGAATTTCTCAGCAAATCTGAAGAGCCAAAGATATTAATTTCCGAGTAGAACAACACCCTCCTTACCATTGTTTTTTAATTCGCAAGTGGGCTGCCTGAATTTCTACTCGTTACTTCAATCAATTCGTTAACATATTAAACATTCCAACAATACAGATTTAAAAAAAAAGGACAGAATTTCCAAACCCAGAATTCCCAGTTCAGATGAAGATCAATTCTAGTATCATCACTAGAAATTCAAACATTCAACGATAGAACAAGATTTGATCTTAATCTAAATGATACAGAAACCGTCGTCAAGGGTTATTTCCAAACCCAGATTTCCATTCTATTATACATGAATCTATGCTGAAACTCAATAGAAACTTAATTGAACTGAAAAGAAATCAACACAGTATAAAAGAAATTGAATAGAACAAAGATATAGTTCCCTCAGACGTTCTGGATAAACAATAGGATTCAATTCATTAAGACCCAAAGGAATCTCAGAATTAGCATGGTAGTTAATCATCACAGGGAACTAAACAATTTCAAATACTGATAAGAACCCTAACCTCTAAACGTGTTGAATAACAAAAGCCCTAAACAAATAACTTTGAAAAAACGAAAGAGATTTTTGATGCTCAGATCTAAAATATGGATATGGTTCAATTCCTTGACCTTCCACAAAGTAAGGTCTCGTAATGAGCTGGGATTGCATCAAAATCATCATTGCATCGTCAAATCAAAAATCAAAAGAAAATAAAAACAGGAGATTCTGAAACTAGAAACGCAGAAGAAGAGCAGATTTGGGGACCCGAATAGAGAGAGAGAGAGGCGAGGGATATAGAGAGGCAACCTGATGGAGTGATTTTAAAGAGATTTTGATTAGGGTTTTGATGGTAGGGTTTATTGGATATAGCCGCCCCACCTATTATAACCACACACGATACTTTACTTGTTGGCACAATTCCTATGGCAATGGCCAAACGGCCCAAACCCAAAAATATAATCAGCTAGGTGGATGGGCAAACTACTAAAAAAAAATGAAAAAAAATAATTCTTTCTTCTTTCTTACCACTGTACTACAAAGAAACTACAATTTTCACTATGGTAAAAATAAAGAAACTACAATTTTCACTATGGTAAAAACAAAGAAACTACAATTTTCACTATGGTAAAAATGTTGGTCATGACATAATGACACGCGGGGGAGAAGTAAACCTGTTGGCGGGTTTAACAAAACCGCGTGGACGAAGGTAACCCACTGGCGGTTTTAGATCATCTGCCAACGACTACTTTTTCAAAAGTAAAAACACTCATATTATTACCACTAGTAAAGTACCATCATCTTTAAACACTCCACTCACACCAAAATTCACTTCTTTTAAATTTTCTCTACTAATCTATTTTAAACTTTTAATTTAGTGTTTAATATTTGTTAAGTGAAACGTCTGAAAAGGCAATAACATTTTATTGTGGTGCAAAACTAGAAGCTGCTGTTTCTAAGATATGTAAAAGTTTTAAAAAGATCGAAAATAGTAAAAGGGAGATGCAAGTTTTAGAAGTGGCTCCAAGAAAATGTTACCTTAAAAGGCAAAGAAAAAGCTCCGGCTTTAAAAGTTAATAACAAAAAATTCAAAAACAAAGGGGAAACAGTTCATGGGTGCGTTGAATAGAAGATACGTCAAATGAAAATAAATAGAAGACCGAAGATTGTACTTGATTTTTATTGAAGTTGATAGTTAGTTCTTATTATTGTTTAAGTTTATATCTTGTAAAAGGAGTGACAGTAATATTAATTAATGAAAATATTTATACCTTAAAATAAACTTTGCTTCCGTTTTATATTAAACGATCGTTGTTACATTTAGACTTACACATATGGTAATCGATTTCATAACGCCAACAATAACATCAAACAACATCAAATCCAGCAACATGAACCTTATAAAGTTCATAGCATTCAAAATGCGTAATGTCTCATTCGTTTTCATCAACAAACTTTGGTTGATTAATTTATTTGTTTGGTTGTGTGTGCATTTAATGAAGTAAAATTTTTATAATAAACCAATTACTTTATGATTTGGAAAGCTAATAGAAATTAGAGAATAATTAGTCTAAAAGTTATGAACGCGTAGACAATTCATTATTAAAAAATAGTGAGATTAGTATTTTTGATAGATACAGGAATTCATGTAGATTCTTAATGAGTACCTTAACCTATAAGTAGAGCCATTGATTTATTGAGATAAAAATTAGTAAAAGAACTTAGATTTCCTATTTGATAGAATTCAAATTAGCATAGTTGAACCTAGAGCTACAAATTTTAAATCTTAGTAGTATCAAGACATATAGAATTGTATTTCATCTCTTTTTGTTTCGGTTTCATCTGAAATGAGTTAGTTTTCGCGCGTTAGTATGTCTGAGTAATACTTGCATTTAGGCGAGAGAGAGTATTTCTCTAAAAGGTGGGGAGTTTTCAAGATCAAGAGGTTGGACAAATTTTCTAGGAAGAAAATATTATAAGGTGGGGAGAATGTAGAGACCCTCAAGCACGTCAACGCTATTAGACTAGTCAAGAGAGGGTTTAGCCGATAATAACTCGATTAATTAAATATGAACATTAATTAATAAAAAAATAATCTAATAATAATTTAGAAATGAAATTTGTACCAATGGATAGACCTCGAAAAGATATGCGAAATGGATTACAAGAACGCGTCAATCGGACGTCGGACGGAAAAGATATCGCAATCGGAAATTCGGATGTTGTAGTTTGACCAAACTCAACCAGAGTTGGCTTTTCTGTTTACGGTTTCACCGGTGCCTCTGACTGTTGACAATTGTTGACCAGACCTTAATTTTACGTGGACCTCTTTCTTAGTATTAGTTTCCCCTTAGTATTTACTTAGATAGTATATATTGAAACCTTGAATAGGGTTTGAATTAAATAATTTTGAATTTGAGTTTTGAGGAAAACTTATCTTTTGAGTTTAGCTTCTCCTGTTTCACGTGGTTGAGGTGTTAGGAAGGGAAGAAGTGTGTGACCGCGTGTTTTGAGAGGAGGAGCTGTTGAGTGTAGGTGTATTGGATGTTAAATAAAGAAGGAACCTTGGGTGAAGATTAAGAAGTTTTGTTGTTAAGAAGAAGAGAGTTGATAGTGATAGAGTTGATCTTTTGAACCTCGAAAGATTAGAGAGAAATAGTTAGAGATTTAGGGGAAGCTTCTAATGAGGGTGATAGTTATGAGAAATGACTTAGAAGAGGAAAGATGATGGAGATAATCTTGGAGGTATATTTATGCAGAAATGATTGATATTCTTGATGAGTTGTTGACGGAGATGAACTTAATGATGAAACATGCCTAGATAATGAAAGGTAACCGTGTTTATTGATTTGTATGAGTTTATAATGATTTGGGTAGTTGTTGTATATGAAATAGTTGGGAAACAACTAAGTTACCGTGCATGAAAACCATGATTATATGTAGTGGTATTTGTTTCACTGGCCTATATGTATGGACTTAGTTAGGTACCTTAGAGAAGTAATTAGACTTAGCTCTATAAAATCAAATTGTAATACGCCGGACGGGCTTCCTATTGATATAAAGTTTGTTCAATTCTGTTGTGTAACGAGTGAGATATAGCTGTTAGAAAACTAGTCGACGCAGCAAATACCATGTGTATTCAGTCGCGAGGGTTCATATGTATGAGCTTCGAAAGATAGGTTAGAGTTAGATCTAGAAAATATTTAGTAGGCAAAGGTTACACATATGGATCCCGTGATTCTAATCAGACATAGTTTGTTTAGTTTGGATATACCGGATGTAATCTAGAGACCCTGAAAGATGACTCCGTGAACTGAGTTTTGAGTTCCAACACTTGGAATAATTTTCAGAAAACTGGTGGAGAAGAAGACCGAGTCAACTTCTGACTCAGTCGACTCATCTGACTCGGTATGAGTCAGACCTATGTGGGTTGTGGACCGGGTAAACGGGTCGGGACGTGTGTTGACCCGATGGGTCAATAAATCGGTAGCAGGACATATTAGCGGGCCCGGCTGGGTCAGGCCCAATGACTTGGGTTTAGGGCCAGAAACCTTAACTAGAGTTTTTGGACCACTTCTGGTCCGATATAGCTTTCGGTTCCTTCTGCAAAGTTGTAGGTTTTCTCGAGGGATTTCCGAGGACACCCAAATTAACCCTATTTGGTTAAGTAGATATTGTTTTACACCAAAATTATTTATTACCAGGTTGTAGGATTATTAATAAAATTAGAGCCACTAGTTATTTCATTTAGCCTATAATTGGAGTTTTGTATGAAACTATGTTATCAACCTATTAGCTAAATTCTTAGAGTGTTTGTATGATTAACAGTTAGTCTTTATGATCGATTCAAAGGATGAACCAGTGGATTGTAGATTTCAAGGTAGGCGTGGCTTGTCATCAAAACAGGTGGGAACTATGTAACCTTCTTGTAATCATTGAGCCTTCTTTTTATTGCGATCATGATGAGTCTTTATTGTGTTTGGCATGTTTGTATGTTTTACTATGTATGTAAATACTTGTATGAGTCTTGATGTGCGTATAATATGCGTTGTATGATTTCCCCGCAAAGAGTGTCTGTGGTTCCACACAGATCTTTGCTAAGTTAAGTATGACGACTTCTTCCCCGTTTTAATATTATTTAGTAGGGCGGCTTCTTCCCCGTTTCAATATATTAGTAGGGCGGCTTCTTCCCCGTTATAATAGTACCTAGTAGGGCGGCTTCTTCCCCGTTTCGTTATTATATATACTATTTTATTTTGGGGAAATCACTCGTGTGCATATTATACTAGTTTTTCTAACTTTCTGATCTTGATAGTAATATTCTAAATCACGGTTTGTCTGGGTAATCTGTGTGGACGAGGTTATTATTATTGAATAGGGTTGCTCTCGCGTCGTCTTCTCCAATGAGTTTGGCGAGGTTAGAGTGACACTTGCTTAACGATGCATAAATAGATGAATGATTAATTTCTTTTTTTTTCTTTCAATTTATATTCTTTTAGAACTGTGAAGCATGTTAGTGATTATTTGATAGTTACATGTTTTTGTTGAGCGCCCTTCTGGGATGATGTGCTCACTCGTTCCCACTTCAGTTTCAGTTACTTGAATAAATGGTGTACGCGAAGATATCCGTTTTCGTAGTTAATTAAAGCGATACCGAACTGTGTTACATTTATGTAATTGTTTGTATATGTGTATTCTTTATTCATTATATAACATCACACTAATTAATATATTAATATCATTTGAGAGTTCTTCATTTAAAAATATGTAATTATGATTCTTGAAATGGGTTCGCTTTTAGCTCACAGTATGTTATTATGATTCTTGAAATCGTCAATTTGTATTGGATTCTTCAATTAGGTTGTAAACTTATTAGTTAAGCAAGTTTATGTTATGGGTCGTCACAACTTGGTATCAGAGCTTACTATTAGATCTTACATGGGCAATAATAGGAATAACCAGTGCCAGTTAGTGAACTAGATTAGTTAAAAGTTGGAATTGGGTAGAGAGATAAAACCTTAATCACTAAAAGCTATAAATAACTAAAATATTTATTTAGTTGATTAATTTATTTGTTTCGTTGTGTGTACATTTAATGAAGTAAAAATTGTATAATAAACCAATTACTTTATGATTTGGAAAGCTAATAGAGATTAGAGAATAATTAGTCTAAAAGTTATGAACGCGTAGACAATTCATTGTTAGAAAATTACTGAGATTATTATTTTTGATAGATACAGGCATTCATGTAGATTCTTAATGAGTACCTTAACCTATAAGTAGATCCATTGATTTATTGAGATAGAAATTAGTGAAAAGAACATAGACTTTCCTATTTGATAGAATTCAAATTAGCATAGTTAAACCTAGAGGTACAAATTTTAAATATTAGTAGTAGAAAGACATATAGAATTGTATTTCATCTCTTTTTGTTTCAGTCTCATCTGAAATGAGTTAGTTTTCGCACGTTAGTATGTCTGAGTAATACTTGCATTTAGGCGAGAGAGAGTGTTTCTCTAAAAGGTGGAGAGTTTTCAAGACCAAGAGGTTGGATCGATTTTCGAGCACGAAAATATTATAAGGTGGGGATAATGTAGAGACCCTCAAGCACGTAAACGCTATTAGACTAGTCAAGAGAGGGTTTAGCCGATAATAACTCGATTAATTAAATATGAACAATAATTAATAAAAAATTATCAAATAATAATTTGGTAATGAAATTAGTACCAATGGATAGACCTCGAAAAGTTATGCGAAATGGACTACAATAACGCGTCAATTGGACGTTGGACGGAAAAGATATCCCAATCGGAAATTTGGATATTGCAGTTTGACTAAAGTCAACCGGAGTTGACTTTTATGTTTACCGTTTCACCGGTGCCGTTGATCGTAACCTCTGAATGTTGACAATTGTTGACCGAGCCTTAATTTTACGTGGACCTCTTTTTTAGTATTAGTTTCCCCTTAGTATTTACTTAGATAGTATATAGTAAAACCTTAAATAGGGTTTGAATTAAATAGTTTTGAATTTGAGTTTTGAGGAAGACTTATCTTTTGAGTTTAGGTTCTCCTGTTTCACGTGGTTGAGGTGTTAGGAAGGGAAGAAGTGTGTGACCGATTGTTTTGAGAGGAGGAGCTGTTGAGTGTAGGTGTTTTGGATGTTAAATAAAGAAGGAACCTTGGGTGAAGATTAAGAAGTTTTGTTGTTAAGAAGAAGAGAGTTGATAGTGTTAGAGTTGATATTTTGAACCTCGAAAGATTAGAGAGAAATAGTTAGAGATTTAGGGGAAGATTTTAATGAGGGTGATAGTTATGAGAAAAGACTTAGAAGAGAAAAGATGATTGAGATATTTCTTGATGAGTTGTTGATGAAGATGAACTTAATGATGAAACATGCCTAGATAATGAAAGGTAACCTTGTTTATTAATTTGTATGAGTTTATAATTATTTGGGTAGTTTTTGTATATGAAATAGTTGGGAAACAATTAAGTTACTGTGCATGAAAACCATAATTATATGTAGTGGTATTTGTTTCGCTGGCCTAAATGTATGGACTTTATTAGATACCTTATAGAAGTAATTAGACTTATCTCTATAAAATGAAATTGTAGTAAGCCTGGCGGGCTTCCTGTTCATATAAAGTTTGTTCAATTCCGTTGTGTAACGAGTGAGATATAGCTGTTAGAAAACTAGTCGACGCAGCAAATACCATGTGTATTCAGTCGCGAGGGTTGATATGTATGAGCTTGGAAAGATAGGTTAGAGTTAGATCTAGAAAATATTTAGTAGGCAAAGGTTACAGATATGGATCCCGCGATTATAATAAGATATAGTTTGTTTAGTTTGGATATATAGGATGTAATCTAGAGACCCTAAAAGATGACTCCGTGAGCTGAGTTTTGAGTTCCAACACTTGGAATAATTTTCAGAGAACTGGTGGAGAACAAGACCGAGTCAGCTTCTGACTCAGCCGACTCATCTGACTCGGTATGAGTCAGACCTATGTGGGTTGAGGACCGGGAAACGGGTCGGGTCGTGGGTTGACCCGATGGGTCAGTAAATGGGTAGCGGGCCTTACTAGCGGGTCGGGTTGGGTTAGGCCCAATGGCTTGGGTTTAGGGCCTGAAACCTTAATTAGAGTTTTTGGACCACTTCTGGTCCGATTTAGCTTATGTTCCTTCTGCAAAGTTGTAGGGTTTCTCGAGGTCCTTCCGATGACACCTAAATTGATCGTATTTGGTTTAGTAGATATTGTTTTATACCAAAATTACGTATTACCAGGTTATAGGATTATTAATAGAATTAGAGCCACTAGTTATTTCATTTAGCCTATAACTGGAGTTTTGTATGAAATTATGTTACGAGCCTATTAGATAAATTCTTAGAGTGTTTGTTTGATTAACAGTTTGTCTTTAATAACAACGATCGATTCAAAGGATGAACCAGTGGATTGTAGATTTCAAGGTAGGCGAGGCTTATCATCAGAACAGGTGGGAACTATGTAACCTTCTTGTAATCATTGAGCCTTCTTTCTATTGCGATCATGATGAGTCTTTATTTTTTTTGGCATTTTTGTATGTTTTACTATCTATGTAAATGCTTGTATTAGTCTTGATGTGCGTATAATATGCGTTGTATGATTTCCCCGGAAGGAGTGTATGTGATTCTACACGGATCTTTGCTAATTTAAGTATGGCGGCTTTTTCCACGTTTTAATATTATTTAGTAGGGTGGCTTCTTCCCCGTTTCAATATATTAGTAGGGCGGCTTATTCCCCATTTCGATAGTATATAAATAATATATAGTAGGGGGCTTCTTCCCCGTTATAATAGTACCTAGTAGGGCGGCATCTTCCCCGTTTCGTTATTATATATACTATTTTATTTTGGGGAAATCACTCGTGTGCATATTATACTAGTTTGTCTAACTTTCTGATCTTGATAGTGATATTCTAAATCATGGTTTGTATGGGAAATCTGTGTGGACTAGGTTATTATTATTGAATAGGGTTTCTCTCGCGTCGTCTTCTCCAATGAGTTTGGAGAGGTTAGAGTGACACTTGCTTAATGATGCATAAATAGCTGAATGATTAATTTCTTCCTGTTTCTTTCAATTTATATTCTTTTAGAACTGTGAAGCATGTTAGTGATTACTTGAGAGTTACATGTTTTCGTTGAACACCCTTCTGGGATGATGTGCTCACTCGTCCCACTTCAGTTTCAGTTACTTGAAGAAATGGTGTACGCGAAGATATCCATTTTCGTAGTTAAAGCGATATCGAACTGTGTTACATTTATGTAAATGTTTGTATATGTGTATTCTTTATTCATTATATAACAATACACTAATTAATATATTAATATCATTTGAGAGTTATTCATTTAAAAATATCAGAGTGTTGGGTTAGGTTCGCTTTTATCTCACAATATGTAATTATGATTCTTGAAATCGTTAGTTTGGATTGGATTCTTCAATTAGATTGTAATCTTATTAGCTAAGCATGTTTATGTTATGGGTCGTCACAACTTGGTATCAGAGCTCACTATTAGATCTTACATGGGCAATAATAGGAATAACCAGTGCCAGTTAGTGAACTAGATTAGTTAAGAGTTGGAATTGGGTAGAGAGATAAAATCTTAATCACTAAAAGATATCAATAACTAAAAGTTTTATTTGGTTGATTAATTTATTTGTTTGGTTGTGTGTGCATTTAATGAAGTAAAATTTGTATAATAAAACAATTACTTTATGATTTGGAAAGCTAATAGAGATTAGAGATAGTTAGTCTAAAAGTTATGAACGCGTAGACAATTAATTATTAGAAAAATAGTGAGATTAGTATTTTTGGTAGATACAGGAATTCATGTAGATTCTTAATGAGTACCTTAACCTATAAGTAGAGCCATTGATTTATTGAGATTTATTTTAGTGAAAAGCACTTAGACTTTCCTATTTGATAGAATTCAAATTAGCATAGTTGAACCTAGAGCTGCAAATTTTAAATCTTAGTAGTATAAAGACATATTGAATTGTATCTCATCTCTTTTTGTTCCAGTCTCATCTGAAATGAGTTAGTTTTCTCGCGTTAGTATGTCTGAGTAATACTTCCATTTAGGCGAGATAGAGTATTTCACTAAAAGGTGGGGAGTTTTCAAGACCAAGAGGTTGGATCTATTTTCGAGGACAAAAATATTATAAGGTAAGGAGAATGTAGAGACCCTCAAGCACGTCAACGCTATTAGACTAGTCAAGAGAGGGTTTAGCTGATAATAACTCGATTAATTAAATTTGAACAATAATTAATAAAAAATAATCTAATAAAAATTGGGAAATGAAATTAGTACCAATGGATAGACCTCGAAAAGTTATGCGAAATGGACTGGAATAACGCGTCAATCGGACTTCTGACGAAAAAAATATCGCAATCGGAAATTTGGATGTTGCAGTTTGACTAAAGTCAACCAGAGTTGTCTTTTCTGTTTACCGTTTCACCGGTGCCGTTGACCGTAACCTCTGACTGTTGACAACTGTTGACCGGACCTTAATTTTACGTGGACCTCTTTCTTAGTACTAGTTTCCCCTTAGTATTTACTTAGATAGTATATAGTGAAACCTTAAATAGGGTTTGAATTAAATAGTTTTGAATTTGAGTTTTGAGGAATACTTATCTTTTGAGTTTAGGTTCTCCTGTTTCGCCTGGTTGAGGTGTTAGGAAGGGAAGAAGTGTGTGACAGAGTTTTTTGAGAGGAGGAGCTGTTGAGTTTAGGTGTTTTGGATGTTAAATAAAGAAGGAACCTTGGGTGAAGATTAAGAAGTTTTGTTGTTAAGAAGAAGAGAGTTGATAGTGAAAGAGTCGATCTTTTGAACCTCGAAAGATAGAGGGAAATAGTTAGAGATTTAGGGGAAGCTTCTAATGAGGGTGATAGTTATGAGAAAAGACTTAGAAGAGAAAAGATGATGGAGATATTCTTGGGGGTATATTTATGGAGAGATGATTGATATTCTTGATGAGTTGTTGATGGAGATGAACTTATTGATGAAACATGCCTAGATAATGAATGGTAACCTTGTTTATTAATTTGTATGAGTTTATAATGATTTGGGTAGTTGTTGTATATGAAATAGTTGGGAAACAATTAAGTTACTGTGCATGAAAACCATAATTATATGTAGTGGTATTTGTTTTCGCTGGCCAATATGTATGGACTTTATTAGGTACCTTAGAGAAGTAATTAGACTTAGCTCTATTAAATGAAATTGTAGTAAGCCTGGCGGGCTTCCTGTTAATATAAAGTTTGTTCAATTCCGTTGTGTAACGAGTGATATATAGATGTTAGAAAACTAGTCGACGCAGCAAATACCATGTGTATTCAGTCGCGAGGGTTGATATGTATGAGCTTGGAAAGATAGGTTAGAGTTAGATCTAGAAAATATTTAGTAGGAAAAGGTTACAGATATGGATCCCGCGATTATAATAAGATATAGTTTATTTAGTTTGGATATACCGGATGTAATCTAGAGACCCTAAAAGATGACTCCGTGAACTGAGTTTTGAGTTCCAACACTTGGAATAATTTTCAGAGAACTGGTGGAGAAGAAGACCGAGTCAGCTTCTGACTCAGTCGACTCATCTGACTCGGTATGAGTCAGACCTATGTGGGTTGTGGACCGGGTAAACGGGTCGGGTCGTGGGTTGACCCGATGGGTCAGTAAATGGGTAGTGGGCCTTACTAGCGGGTCAGGTTGGGTCAGGCCCAATGGTTTGGGTTTAGGGCCAGAAACCTTAATTAGAGTTTTTGGACCACTTCTGGTCCGATTTAGCTTTCGGTTCCTCGGCAAAGTTGTAGGGTTTATCGAGGGCTTTCCGATGAAACCTAAATTGATCGTATTTGGTTTAGTATATATTGTTTTATACCAAAATTACGTATTACCAGGTTATAGGATTATTAATAGAATTAGAGCCACTAGTTATTTCATTTAGCCTATAACTGGAGTTTTGTATGAAATTATGTTATGAACCTATTAGAAAAATTCTTAGATTGTTTGTGCGATTAACAGTTTGTCTTTAATAACAACGATCGATTCAAAAGATGAACCAGTGGATTGTAGATTTCAAGGTAGGCAAGGCTTGTCATCAAAATAGGTGGGAACTATGTAACCTTCTTGTAATCATTGAGCCTTCTTTCTATTGCGATCATGATGAGTCTTTATTGTGTTTGGAATGTTTGTATGTTTTACTATCTATGTAAATGCTTGTATTAGTCTTGATGTGTGTATAATATGCGTTGTATGATTTCCCCGGAAGGAGTGTCTGTGATTCCACACAGATCTTTGCTAAGTTAAGTATGGCGGCTTCTTCCATGTTTTAATATTATTTAGTAGGGTGGCTTCTTCCCCGTTTCAATATATTAGTAGGGCGGCTTATTCCCCATTTCGATAGTATATAAATAATATATAGTAGGGGGCTTCTTCCCCGTTATAATAGTACCTAGTAGGGCGGCATCTTCCCCGTTTCGTTATTATATATACTATTTTGTTTTGGGGAAATCACTCGTGTGCATATTATACTAGTTTGTCTAACTTTCTGATCTTGATAGTAATATTCTGAATCATGGTTTGTCTGGGCAATCTGTGTGGACGAGGTTATTATTATTGAATATGGTTTCTCTCGCGTCGTCTTCTCCAATGAGTTTGGCGAGGTTAGAGTGACACTTGCTTAATGATGCATAAATAGCTGAATGATTAATTTCTTCCTGTTTCTTTTTGAATTTATATTCTTTTAGAACTGTGAAGCATGTTAGTGATTACTTGAGAGTTACATGTTTTCGTTGAACACCCTTCTGGGATGATGTGCTCACTCGTCCCACTTCAGTTTCAGTTACTTGAAGAAATGGTGTACGCGAAGATATCCATTTTCGTAGTTAAAGCGATATCGAACTGTGTTACATTTATGTAAATGTTTGTATATGTGTATTCTTTATTTATTATATAACAATACACTAATTAATATATTAATATCATTTGAGAGTTATTCATTTAAAAATATCAGAGTGTTGGGTTAGGTTCGCTTTTAGCTCACAATATGTAATTATGATTCTTGAAATCGTTAGTTTGGATTGGATTCTTCAATTAGGTTGTAATCTTATTAGCTAAGCATGTTTATGTTATGGGTCGTCACAACTTGGTATCAGAGCTCACTATTAGATCATACATGGGCAATAATAGGAATAGCCAGTGCCAGTAAGTGAACTAGATTAGTTAAGAGTTGGAATTGGGTAGAGAGATAAAATCTTAATCACTAAAAGTTATCAATAACTAAAAGTTTTATTTGGTTGATTAATTTATTTGTTTGGTTGTGTGTGCATTTAATGAAGTAAAATTTGTATAATAAAACAATTACTTTATGATTTGGAAAGCTAATAGAGATTAGAGATAATTAGTCTAAAAGTTATGAACGCGTAGACAATTCATTATTAGAAAAATAGTGAGATTAGTATTTTTGGTAGATACAGGAATTCATGTAGATTCTTAATGAGTACCTTAACCTATAAGTAGAGCCATTGATTTATTGAGATTGATTTTAGTGAAAAGCACTTAGACTTTCCTATTTGATAGAATTCAAATTAGCATAGTTGAACCTAGAGCTGCAAATTTTAAATCTTAGTAGTATAAAGACATATTGAATTGTATCTCATCTCTTTTTGTTCCAGTCTCATCTGAAATGAGTTAGTTTTCGCGCGTTAGTATGTCTGAGTAATACTTCCATTTAGGCGAGATAGAGTATTTCACTAAAAGGTGGGGAGTTTTCAAGACCAAGAGGTTGGATTGATTTTCGAGGACGAAAATATTATAAGGTGGGGAGAATGTAGAGACCCTCAAGCACGTCAACGCTATTAGACTAGTCAAGAGAGGGTTTAGCCGATAATAACTCGATTAATTAAATATGAACAATAATTAATAAAAAATAATCTAATAATAATTGGGAAATGAAATTAGTATCAATGGATATACCTCGAAAAGTTATGCGAAATGGACTACAATAACGCGTCAATCGAACTTCCGACGAAAAAAATATCGCAATCGGAAATTTGGATGTTGTAGTTTGACTAAAGTCAACCAGAGTTCACTTTTCTGTTTACCGTTTCACCGGTGCCGTTGACCGTAACCTCTGACTGTTGACAATTGTTGACCGTACCTTAATTTTACGTGGACCTCTTTCTTAGTATTAGTTTCCCCTTAATATTTACTTAGATAGTATATAGTGAAACCTTAAATAGGGTTTGAAGTAAATAGTTTTGAATTTGAGTTTTGAGGAATACTTATCTTTTGAGTTTAGGTTCTCCTGTTTCGCCTGGTTGAGGTGTTAGGAAGGGAAGAAGTGTGTGACCGAGTGTTTTGAGAGGAGGAGATGTTGAGTGTAGGTGTTTTGGATGTTAAATAAAGAAGGAACCTTGGGTGAAGATTAAGAAGTTTTGTTGTTAAGAAGAAGAGAGTTGATAGTGAAAGAGTCGATCTTTTGAACATCGAAAGATTAGAGAGAAATAGTTAGAGATTTAGGGGAAGATTCTAATGAGGGTGATAGTTATGAGAAAAGACTTAGAAGAGAAAAATTGATGGAGATATTCTTGGGGGTATATTTATGGAGAGATGATTGATATTCTTGATGAGTTGTTGATGGAGATGAACTTAATGATGAAACATGCCTAGATAATGAATGGTAACCTTGTTTATTAATTTGTATGAGTTTATAATGATTTGGATAGTTGTTGTATATGAAATAGTTGGGAAACAATTAAGTTACTGTGCATGAAAACCATGATTATATGTAGTGGTATTTGTTTCACTGGCCTATATGTATGGACTTTATTAGGTACCTTAGAGAAGTAATTAGATTTAGCTCTATAAAATGAAATTGTAGTAAGCCTGGCGGGCTTCCTGTTGATATAAAGTTTGTTCAATTCCGTTGTGTAACGAGTGAGATATAGCTGTTAGAAAACTAGTCGACGCAACAAATACCATGTGTATTCAGTCGCGAGGGTTGATATGTATCAGCTTGGAAAGATAGGTTAGAATTAGATCTAGAAAACAATTAGTAGGCAAAGGTTGCAGATATGGATCCCGTGAATCTAATAAGACATAGTTTGTTTAGTTTGGATATATAGGATGTAATCTAGAGACCCTAGAAGATGACTCCGTGAGCTGAGTTTTGAGTTCCAACACTTGGAATAATTTTCAGAGAACTGGTGGAGAAGAAGACCGAGTCAGCTTCTGACTCAGTCGACTCATCTGACTCGGTATGAGTCAGACCTATGTGGGTTGTGGACCGGGTAAACGGGTCGGGTCGTGGGTTGACCCGATGAGTCAGTAAATGGGTAGCGGGCCTTATTAGCGGGTCGTGTTGGGTCAGGCCCAATGGCTTGGGTTTAGGGCCAGAAACCTTAATTAGAGTTTTTGGACCACTTTTGGTCCGATTTAGCTTTCGGTTCCTTCTGCAAAGTTGTAGGGTTTCTCGAGGGCTTTCCGATGACACCTAAATTGATCGTATTTGGTTTCGTAGATATTGTTTTATACCAAAATTACGTATTACCAGGTTATAGGATTATTAATAGAATTAGAGCCACTAGTTATTTCATTTAGCCTATAACTGGAGTTTTGTATGAAATTATGTTATGAACCTATTAGATAAATTCTTAGAGTATTTGTGTGATTAACAGTTTGTCTTTAATAACAACGATCGATTCAAAGGATGAACCAGTGGATTGTAGATTTCAAGGTAGGCATGGCTTGTCATCAAAACAGGTGGGAACTATGTAACCTTCTTGTAATCATTGAGACTTCTTTCTATCGCGATCATGATGAGTCTTTATTGTGTTTGGCATGTTTGTATGTTTTAATATCTATGTAAATGCTTGTATTAGTCTTGATGTGCGTATAATATGCGTTGTATGATTTCCCCGGAAGGAGTGTCTGTGATTCCACACGGATCTTTGCTAAGTTAAGTATGGCGGCTTCTTCCACGTTTTAATATTATTTAGTAGGGTGTCTTCTTCCCCGGTTCAATATATTAGTAGGGCGGCTTATTCCCCATTTCGATAGTATATAAATAATATATAGTAGGGGGCTTCTTCCCCGTTATAATAGTACGTAGTAGGGCGGCATCTTCCCCGTTTCGTTATTATATATACTATTTTATTTTGGGGAAATCACTCGTGTGCATATTATACTAGTTTGTCTAACTTTCTGATCTTGATAGTAATATTCTGAATCATGGTTTGTCTTGGCAATCTGTGTGGACGAGGTTATTATTATTGAATAGGGTTGCTCTCGTGTCGTCTTCTCCAATGAGTTTGGCGAGGTTAGAGTGACACTTTCTTAATGATGCATAAATAGCTGAATGATTAATTTCTTCCTGTTTCTTTCAATTTATATTCTTTTATAACTGTGAAGCATGTTAGTGATTACTTGAGAGTTCCATGTTTTCGTTGAACACCCTTCTGGGATGATGTGCTCACTCGTCCCACTTCAGTTTCAGTTACTTGAAGAAATGGTGTGCGCGAAGATATCCATTTTCGTAGTTAAAGCGATATCGAACTGTGTTACATTTATGTAAATGTTTGTATATGGGTATTCTTTATTCATTATATAACAATACACTAATTAATATATTAATATCATTTGAGAGTTATTCATTTAAAAATATCTGAGTGTTGTGTTAGGTTCGCTTTTAGCTCACAATATGTAATTATGATTCTTGAAATCGTTAGTTTGGATTGGATTCTTCAATTAGGTTGTAATCTTATTAGCTAAGCATGTTTATGTTATGGGTCGTCACAACTTGGTTCAGAGCTCACTATTAGATCTTACATGGGAAATAATAGGAATAGCCAGTGCCAGTTAGTGAACTAGATTAGTTAAGAGTTGGAATTGGGTAGAGAGATAAAATCTTAATCACTAAACGTTATCAATAACTAAAAGTTTTATTTGGTAGATTAATTTATTTGTTTGGTTGTGTGTGCATTTAATGAAGTAAAATTTTTATAATAAAACAATTACTTTATGATTTGGAAAGCTAATAGAGATTAGAGAATAATTAGTCTAAAAGTTATGAACGCGTAGACAATTCATTATTAGAAAAATAGTGAGATTAGTATTTTTGGTAGATAAAAGAATTCATGTAGATTCTTAATGCGTACCTTAACCTATAAGTAGAGCCATTGATTTATTGAGATTGATTTTAGTGAAAAGAACTTAGACTTTCCTATTTGATAGAATTCAAATTAGCATAGTTGAACCTAGAGCTGCAAATTTTAAATCTTAGTAGTATAAAGACATATTGAATTGTATCTCATCTCTTTTTGTTCCAGTCTCATCTGAAATGAGTTAGTTTTCGCGCGTTAGTATGTCTGAGTAATACTTCCATTTAGGCGAGATAGAGTATTTCACCAAAAGGTGGGGAGTTTTCAAGACCAAGAGGTTGGATCGATTTTCGAGGACAAAAATATTATAAGGTGGGGAGAATGTAGAGACCCTCAAGCACGTCAACGCTATTAGACTAGTCAAGAGAGGGTTTAGCCGATAATAACTCGATTAATTAAATATGAACAATAACTAATAAAAAATAATCTAATAATAATTGGGAAATGAAATCAGTACCAATGGATAGACATCGAAAAGTTATGCGAAATGGACTACAATAACGCGTCAATCAGACTTCCGACGAAAAAAATATCGCAATCGGAAATTTGGATGTTGCAGTTTGACTAAAGTCAACCAGAGTTGACTTTTCTGTTTACCGTTTCACCGGTGCGTTTGACCGTAACCTCTGACTGTTGACAATTGTTGAACGAACCTTAATTTTACGTGGACCTCTTTCTTAGTATTAGTTTCCCCTTAGTATTTACTTAGATAGTATATAGTGAAACCTTAAATAGGGTTTGAATTAAATAGTTTTGAATTAGAGTTTTGAGGAATACTTATCTTTTGAGTTTAGGTTCTCCTGTTTCGCCTGGTTGAGGTGTTAGGAAGGGAAGAAGTGTGTGACCGAGTGTTTTGAGAGGAGGAGCTGTTGAGTGTAGGTGTTTTGGATGTTAAATAAAGAAGGAACCTTGGGTGAAGATTAAGAAGTTTTGTTGTTAAGAAGAAGAGAGTTGATAGTGAAAGAGACGATATTTTGAACCTCGAAAGATAGAGAGAAATAGTTAGAGATTTAGGGGAAGCTTCTAATGAGGGTGATAGTTATGAGAAAAGACTTAGAAGAGAAAAGATGATGGAGATATTCTTGGGGGTATATTTATGGAGAGATGATTGATATTCTTGATGAGTTGTTGATGGAGATGAACTTAATGATGAAACATGCCTAGATAATGAATGGTAACCTTGTTTATTAATTTGTATGAGTTTATAATGATTTGGGTAGTTTTTGTATATGAAATAGTTGGGAAACAATTAAGTTACTGTGCATGAAAACCATGATTATATGTAGTGGTATTTGTTTCACTGGCCTATATGTATGGACTTTATTAGGTACCTTAGAGAAGTAATTAGACTTAGCTCTATAAAATGAAATTGTAGTAAGCCTGGCGGGCTTCCTGTTGATATAAAGTTTGTTCAATTCCGTTGTGTAACGAGTGAGATATAGCCGTTAGAAAACTAATCGACGCAGCAAATACCATGTGTATTCAGTCGCGAGGGTTGATATGTATGAGCTTGGAAAGATAGGTTAGAGTTAGATCTAGAAAATATTTAGTAGGCAAAGGTTACAGATATGGATCCCGCGATTATAATAAGATATAGTTTGTTTAGTTTGGATATACATGATGTAATCTAGAGACCCTAAAAGATGACTCTGTGAGCTGAGTTTTGAGTTCCAACACTTGGAATAATTTTCAGAGAACTGGTGGAGAAGAAGATCGAGTGTTTTGAGTTTTGAGTTTAGGTTCTCCTGTTTCACCTGGTTGAGGTGTTAGGAAGAGAAGAAGTGTGTGACCGAGTGTTTTGAGAGGAGGAGCTGTTGAGGGTAGGTGTTTTGGATGTTAAATAAAGAAGGAACCTTGGGTTAAGATTAAGAAGTTTTGTTGTTAAGAAGAAGAGAGTTGATAGTGATAGAGTTTATCTTTTGAACCTCGAAAGATTAGAGAGAAATAGTTAGACATTTAGGGGAAGCTTCTAATGAGGATGATAGTTATGAGAAAAGACTTAGAAGAGAAAAGATGATGGAGATATTCTTGGAGGTATATTTATGGAGAGATGATTGATATTCTTGATGAGTTTGTAGTTGCATGAATTCCTACACTACACCCCTCATATGATTTCATTGTTGATCAGCTCATTTAGGTAAACGCTCTTAATTTTATTGATTAAATTCTGAATGTTCTTACAAGATAAGGAAAATAAAGAAAATCAAGAATGATCTTTGTTCTAAACTTTCTCTCTCCTATTTTCTTGTCTCTCACTCAAAAAAGATCTCTCTTTTCCTTTACAACTCGAATGACTATTTATAAGAGAAATACATAGTGGATGACAACTAATCTGTCCTTTATTTTCGGATATGGTTTGCGACATTCTCGCAACATTACAAATGTTGATTTCGCAAGCTTTCTAATTTTTGCGAGACTATCACATCTTTCTCATGATCCTTGCTGATGTCGTTTCTGAAATTGTTCTGCGACGTTTTTGTGCAATACCATTGATAATTTCGCTGAGACATAACTATTGCGAGATTCTGATCCTATATCTTGCCTCTTCTCATATCTTCTCTGCAAAGTAGAGAATGATGTGAGAAATGCCGCAACCGCTTATTTTCTCATATTCTGCATTTATCACACGTATTCTTTCTTCCATTTATTTCTCGACACGTCTTTTGTAACCGTTACTTTTTAACCGCTTAAATCTTTTCGTATTAACCATGTTTATTTTCTCGAGTAAAATTCCCTCTATATATATTTCTTTTCATCCTCTTCTTCTTTCTTTTTATTCTCTCTGCAACTTCATCGTTCTTCTGCAAACTCCATTGTGGCAACTTTTCTTCTTTCTTCTTCAATCTTTTTAAATTCTTCTTCATCTTCATAGTTCATGATATTCTTCAAGATAATTTCCCTGCTATCATTTTTCATGGATTCATCAAGGTTAGTCTTCTCTTTTCTTCCTTATAAGTTTTGCTGAAATTGATCTATTTGAAATTGATCTTGCTTATTGCCTTATGTGATGTTGTTTATGTGATTCCCATACTCTTGTTATTTCAGCAAAAGCGGATCCAACACTAAATTTTTAGTTCAGAATCCTAACAATCCCAAATCACAGCATAAAGTTGTCATTCATAAAAGAAAGTCTGCGAATGAGAAGGTAGTAAGAAACACTATCTTTTTCTAATAACAATATTGTTGCCTCTGTTTCTTATCTAGATTGTAATTCGCAGGGTGATACAGATCTCCGTAAACCTCACAAGAAATCTCGCCACCTCAAGGCTGTTCAAACTTCTGTCCCCTTCCATCTACTCATTTCTTCCAAATCTCCTGCGAAATCTTCTCAAGATAAACCTTTATCTCCAATTCATGAAGATGCTGCCTCTGACTTCATTTCTTTCAAATATCCTGCGATGTATTCGCAAGATAAACCTTTATCTCCAACTCGCGAGAATGCTGCCTCTGATTTCATTTCTCCAGTTGATCTTCCTATGACTGAAATTCCTCTTGTGGTTCCTTCTGCGAATGAAGCCTCTTCTCTTCCTATTGAGAATGTTTCTCAACCTTCTATCTCTACTAGTTCTCTACCTAAGTCTCCTCCTTTGTCGAAAGAGACCGTGGAAGGGATAAATATTGCTTTCAAGGTTTTATCTGAGATTCTAGATGATGGTAAGAAGTCTTCTACTGATCCCATCAAGTCTAATGTTTGTGAAATTCTGAGCAAGCATTTGAGTTTTGACAAAGCTGTTTCGCATACAACTTTAGAAAAAGAATGTAATGCTCTTCGTCTTGAAAATCAGAAACTTCAGAATGTTTTGCTGGATCGTGATAATCTTCGCAAGAAGAATGATGAATTAAGAGGTATGATTTCCTCATCTACGTCTTTCATTTGCCTTTTCGATGGTTTTATCCTTCCCCTGCTTAATTATCCTTTAAATCCCTCTTTCGCATGTTAAGCATTAAATCAGAAACGAGTAATGGAGAGATATCAATTTGAATCTGCTGTTGAAGAAGCCCGTGTTGATAAAGAAGTCTTAATGGATCAATATAACTAATTAGATAATCTTTGTTCATATTCTAGCGCCATTATGTAGTTGCAGGAATTCATACACTACACCCCTCATATGATTTCATTGTTGATCAGCTCATTTAGGTTAACGCTCTTAATTTTATTGATTAAATTCTGAATGTTCTTACAAGATAAGGAAAATAAAGAAAATCAAGAATGATCTTTGTTCTAAACTTTCTCTCTCCTATTTTCTTGTCTCTCACTCAAAAAAGATCTCTCTTTTCCTTTACAACTCGAATGACTATTTATAAGAGAAATACATAGTGGACGACAGCTAATCTGTCCTTTATTTTCAGATATGGTTTGCGAAATTCTCGCAACCTTACAAATGTTGACTTCGCAAGCTTTCTAATTTTCGCGAGACTATCACATCTTTCTCACGATCCTTGCTGATGTCGTTTCTGAAATTGTTTTGCGACGCTTTTTTGTAATACCATTGATAACTTCGATGATCCATAATTGTTGCGAGATTCTGATCCTACAAAGTTGTTGATGAAGATGAACTTAATGATGAAACATGCCTAAATAATGAAAGGTAACCTTGTTTATTAATTTGTATGAGTTTATAATGATTTGGGTAGTTGTTGTATATGAAATAGTTGGGAAACAATTAAGTTACTGTGCATGAAAACCATGATTATATATAGTGGTATTTGTTTCACTGGCCTATATGTATGGACTTAATTAGGTACCTTAGAGAAGTAATTAGACTTAGATCTATAAAATGAAATTTTAGTACGCAGGGCGGGCTTCCTGTTGATATAAAGTTTGTTCAATTCCGTTGTGTAACGAGTGAGATATAGCTGTTAGAAAACTAGTCGACGCAGCAAATACCATGTGTATTCAGTCGCGAGGGTTGATATGTATGAGCTTGGAAAGATAGGTTAGCGTTAGATCTAGAAAATATTTAGTTGGCAAAGGTTGCAGACATGGATCCCGTGATTCTAATAAGGCACAGTTTGTTTAGTTTGGATATATAGGATGTAATCTAAATACCCTAGAAGATGACTCCGTGAGCTGAGTTTTGAGTTCCAACACTTGGAATAATTTTCAGAGAACTGGTGGAGAAGAAGATCGAGTCAGCTTCTGACTCAGTCGACTCATCTGACTCGGTATGAGTCAGACCTATGTGGGTTGTGGACCGGGTAAACGGGTCGGGTGATAGACACATTTTTGTGTCTAATTTGTCTCGATTCTATATATTGATATTTCTCATTTTTGTACTTATTATGGTGTTTTATGTGTGTGTAGGTATTTTTGGCCAATAAATATTTTTGGAAAAATCGGCTCGAAAAGTTGTCTAAAAGCGCCCAGAGGACACTTGTTATTCGGACTCTCAGCATGGATAAGGGGCACCCTCAGGACACCCCAAGGCAGCTGCTAAAGGCACCCTTACTCTGGATAGGGGGCGCCTCTTCTTCTTCACAATTCGAATCGGAATTCGGCGGGAAAAACGGCAGCAGTCGTGAAGGTTTGGAATTGGATTCCGCAAGGGATTCGACCAGATTCGATTGCAGATATTTGTTGGGCTGGACTTTCTGGATCACAATAGGGCTGGTAGATTGATTGGACTCAACCAATTGAGGCTGGATAAGACGCGAGAAGAAAACAGAGGAGGAAGAAGTTTTCGGGCCCTGTTGAGATTATATTTGGCAGTTACGGGTGATTTGAGGGAAGATAACCCTTCCTGAGATTCGTATCAATCTAATAGAGGAACTGGAATGACCTGTACAGCTCAGAAACGCGTAAAGAAGAGTTTGGCAAGTGGAGAAGTCCGAGACTCTCTGCCGAAGAAAAGAGATAATTAAATCGAGTATTAGGGTTCCTGTTGGCTATAAAAAGGTTGCTTCAATTCACAGAGAGAGGGAAACAACTTTAGGAGAGGTTTAGAAGAGAACGGAGAGCTAAAATCAGGAATTGGAGTTTTATTTATGCTGGTGCTGCTGGAGAACACGAAGAACATCAACCCACGCCCAACTGTCGCAGAACACTGTCGTTGTTCTACAGCACTTCGCTTCTATCGTTACTGTAGCAGTCTTATTCCTTCTGTTTCTCTTGTAACAGTCGATCTGCAACACATATAAACGTTGCGATTGAACTGTTTTACTCCCTTTGAGTCTCTTCACCTTTGAAAACACCTTTTGAGAAATGGAAAAATATTTTGAACCTGTTTTTGATATGAGGAGCTAAACCCCATTGCTGACGCGACAGAGGAAGCCATTTTTCCAATTATTATGTGGTAAATTTTATTTAATTTAATTTTCGTAATTCTTTTATGATTGCTTGCACTGAACTGAAATCGAATATATGATTCTGATTAAGTGGTTGTGTTCTCAATTGATGTGTCATGCTTAGGTTAAATCTTTTGATGGTTCATGCTTTCGATTTACAACTATTGTTTTGAGAATCTACTTGTCTAGGAGAAAATATTAGAATCACTTAAAACGTAAAGAGTTGCATAAATATTGACTAGATTAAATCACATAAAAATTGGAGATTGGTGGAATCCAAAGTCTCAGTGCTTTTTATAAACTTGAATACAATTTCTTTTTAAGTTTTCTATTTTAATTTGATTCTAAAATCCAGTCTACATAATCCGAGTTGAACGAACTTTACTACCACTTAAAAACTACATCAATTTTGGCGCCGCCGACGCGGATTTGTATTAGGTTTTAGATTTATTTTATTTCTTTTAGAATTTTTGTTCTCTTTTACGCCTTTGGTATTTTTTCGATTCTTTTCAGATTGGAACGAAGCTACAAGAAAAGAAATAAGTACTATAAAAGGAAAACATCGCCAAAGAAGGAAAGAAAAGAGGAATCCGAAAGGAGTGAAGAAGAAGATTTTGTATATAGTTATTGTGGTTTATTATTAGAAACTGTAATGTGGTTTTATTTTTTGTAATTTTTCTTTTTATTTTTGGACACTTTTTGGACTGGGACATTATTATTTTTAAACCCTACGGAAGGGTTGGTTTAAATAAAAACTGTGTGCAAAGAAGGACGGTGATTACGATATCGCCTCGGCCCCTCGGGTTCGTACATGACATACGAGTCGTGGCCCGAGTCGACTTCAGCGGTTCTTCGCCTGTCTGGTACGGGAGGTAAATTTTTCGAAACACCCGTGAATCCCCTGTCAGCGGGTTTACTGTATTCCTTCGTTTGCATATATGCTGAGGACTTGAAAACGACTTCTTTAATTTCCTAGTAAAGGGCAAGGACTGGCCATACAAGATAAGGGTTCAGATTTCATCACCGTTCTCTTCTTGCCCTCCTTAGGAAAACGAAACCAAACGCGAACCTAAGCCTAAAATTTTGACTAGAACGAGACCGATAGGGTAACGAGCTTAATAGGAAAGTCGTTCGAAAAATATTGGTTACTCTTTTGAGCATACTTCGAAGTTCATGATGGTTTGTGTGAGTTGAATGCGTGACTGCGCCGCCTTGTAACCGGTGAGGCCTTGGGTATCAAAGCTCCACTGAGCTTCCCTCGCCTCGATTCAACTTACTTTAACTCGGATTGATTCCATAGGAGTTTTCTCAGATTGTAACGAGTTCCTTTTCGAAATAATAGAAGCTGGTCTAGAAACAATCTAAGTGGAACCATCATGCTTTTTGTTTGCTAGAAAATTAGGTTTGATTTGGTTGAGTCAGCCTAGTTTTGTTATTGCATATAATCCCAAATATCCCGGTAGTGCCAGCAATGGAAACTTTGAAAGCTTTGTTGAACCCAACTAGGACTACTCGTCCTTCTTGTATCAGGTTAGCCGAAACTGAAGAAAATTATGGACTTAGGCTTGGGACCCTACAGATGCTCCCAATCTTTTTAGGGAAAGAAAATGAAAACCCATACTTCCATGTTAGGGATTTTGAGGAAATTTGTAGTACCCTAAAGATTAGAGACCTTGATGACGATGCTTTGAAACTTAGGTTATTTCCTTTTTCCCTGAAAGATAAAGCCAAATCGTGGCTATATAGTTTGGATTCTGGTTCAATAGAAACATATGAACAACTTACATCTGCCTTTTTGAACGAGTTTTTCCCTAGGCACAAAACATCGTCTATTAGGGCGCAAATCTGCACATTTTCTCAACATGGGGGAGAATCGTTATATAGGTATTTGGAATGGTTCAATGACTTATTAGCCCAATGTCCTCATCATGGTTTAGAAAAGGTTAGGCTAGTTCAAATCCTTTATGAGGGTTTAGATTATTCGACAACAACCATGGTTGAGTCTCTATGCACTGGTGGTTTTGAAAACCAAACTGTTGATGCGGCGATGGAATTTTTGAACGAAATCGCCGAAAAGACCCAGCAATGGAAATATTGTAGGGAACCCAAGAGAACAATTCTTCTAGGTAGAGGAAACATTAATAGGGTAAAAGGAGGCTATGAATCAGATGCCAAAATTGCTTCTATAGAAAAAAGGTTAGAAGCTTTAGAATTGGGTCACACTAGTGGTAGAGTAGAGCTTTTTTGGGAATGCCAGAATAATAAAGAGCAAGCCAATTCTCTCTATTATAACACTAGGTTTGATAACCGTCAGAAGTTTGACCCATATTCAGAAACCTATAATCCTGGTTGGAGAAACCATCCGAACCTTTCATGGTCTAAGGACCAAGGTCAGTTTAGTAATTCTAATGTCCCCCCAGGTTTTGGCTATACTAAGAATACTTCAGGATCAACTCAGTTTCAGAATCAGTCTGATAAGAAAATCTTAGGTCTAGAGGAAACTCTCACCTCGTTTATTCAAAATACTGAAAATATGCGTCAATTGCTTTCACAAAGCATAGAAGCTAGTAATAGGATAGGACAAGAACATAGTCAGGCCATTTCTGAATTGAAAGACCAGGTTAGTCTGATCAATGAGTCTCTAAGAGAAAAAGGTAAGTTCCCTAGTCAACCGATACCCAACCCTAGAGGAGTTAATGAAGTAGGTGCAAAACCATTTAATCAAGTGAATTCTGTCACCCTTAGGAGTGGTAAAACGGTAGACAATAAGGTAGCCATGCCTAATAGTGGACATACTGTAGATCCACCTTCTAGTTCCCAAGATGAGCCCCAGAAGGAGCCACTAACTGAAGAAACCGATAAAATTTCTAGTGATGCCAATGTGGTTCCCGACAGGTCTCATTTTGTACCCAAAGCCCCATATCCACAGTTGTTAGCTCCAACAAAGAGAGAGTCGACTTTCAACGAAATACTAGAGATATTTAAGCAGGTAAACATTAATATCCCTTTATTAGAAGCAATTAGGCAAATGCCTGTTTATGCCAAGTTCCTTAAGGACCTTTGTACACAAAAGCGTAAGCTTAATGTCCATAAGAAAGCCTTTTTAGCTGGTCAGGTAAGTTCAATCCTTCTGAACCAAACATCCCCTAAGTATAAAGACCCTGGATGCCCCACCATATCTTTTGTGATCGGTAATTATTCAGTAGATAAGGCATTGCTTGACTTAGGAACTAGTGTGAACTTACTCCCTTATCATGTATACAATCAACTAGGTCTTGGTAAATTGAAACCGACTAAAATGACATTGCAATTAGCTGATAGGTCTGTCAAAATACCTCGTGGTGTCATAGAGGATGTTCTGATTGAGGTTGATAAATTTATTTATCCAGTGGATTTCGTTGTTCTAAATACTCAGCCTGTTCAGGATCCTAGTGCTCAAATACCCGTGATTTTAGGTCGCCCATTTTTAGCCACAGCTAACGCTGTCATCAACTGTAGGACCGGACTTATGAACATATCCTTTGGTAATATGACCACTAACTAAATGTCTTTAATGTTAATAGACAACCTTCCGATGATTTAGAAGAAGTGAATATGATTAACACTTTAGTTCAGGATCTAACTCAGGATAATTGGGACGACACTTTATTTGGTGATTCCTTAGATGAACTTGATGAGGAAATTATCTTAAGTCAGTTAGGTGACCAAACTTTTGAACTAGAAGAAGCTCTTGAGTACTTTAAAGACTCTACGGACCCTGAGATTCAAGCCATAGTGCTAGGCCTTACGGAGAGTAGTGTTGACCCTAAGTTTGGTGGTAATGAACTAGAAGAAGCTCTTGAGTATTTTAAAGACTCTGAGGATCCAGAAATTCAAGCAATAGTTAGAGGTTTGTCCGAGAATAATGACTACCCTAAGTTTGGGGGTAGTAATTGTCAATTATCTCCATTAGAAGTCACTAACTTGGGATTCGAGCCTAGTGTACCTGAGGTATTACTTGAGTCACTTCCGACTCCACAACCGGATCCTCCTGATATTGTCCAGGAGGAAATTCTAAAGACTTGTTGTTCGAATGAGTCAATTTGTCAAGACACTCATATGAAGCCCAAATGGGCACAACAGAAAAACCCAGTTGCCTTGCAGGAAACCTTGGATGAGGATGTGCTATGTCTGTTCATTTTTCTGATTTGGTGCAGTTGTCTGATAATTGTGGAAATTTTATTTTCTTTTGTTGACCCACAGTTGTTTCGACTATTGATATATGATTTGAAAGGTAATTAGCCATTTTGTGGTATTTGACGTATGGCTGAAGACTTTAAATTTAGCACTTTTTGGGAGGTAACCCAATCTCATGCAACATGGTAATATCTTTCCTTATCTCTTTTGCTTCAAATGGTAACAATTTCTCCTTGTTCATGCTTTTAATTTTATCTTTAGAACATTGGGGACAATGTTAGATTTAAGTTTGGGGGTATGGGAGAAACTTTTTAGTTGCAATAAACAAACTCCAGAGCCTAGAAATTTATGCCTATTAAGGATTGCACTAACCAATCTAAGTGGATGGAAGCATTTTGGTTGTAGTAGTTGAGGAACCAATCTGATTAGATGGAAACATCTAAAGAGTCTATTCATAAAAGCATAGAGCTCAGGTGTTATAAATAACATCGTAGTTTCGCTATATCTCGTTGAGTCCTTTTCACTTCTGTTTTAGTTTTATTTTTAAATATGTTTCTAAGTGATTTGGTGGGGCTCACGATTCAAGTTGTTACCAATGATAGGGTGAATTAGAGTGATTGAGATACCATAAAAAAAAAAAATTGAGACCAGACCATTTGACCAAAAGGAATAAATTCAATAAAGTCGACCACTGGTACACTTGTATATGCCAGTTGTGTTGACCTAGAGTTAGGTTATCGACCCCTGGTTCCCTTGTATATGCCAGTGTGTTGATATTAGTCAGACTAGTACCTCAATCCATTAGGATAGGTTCATTTTGGCAGTGGCCTTCAGACAGATATGAGAAACACCGTTCACCTTAGTCAACATAGAAAACCATCTATGTTTTTCTCTATATCCATCTTCTTGATCTATCCATGTGATAAGTTTGACTCCGGATATTGATGTCCATAGTATGACTATCTGAGTAGAGCTCTGTCACTTTATATGAATTTTAGTATGCTTGAATGCAAACTCGTGTACAACAATTGGAATTTCGCATCAGGGTATTTCCTCCTGTATTCAATAAGTATGCCAACCAAGGAGATTCTTTAGTGCCTTCCGAGACTACAACTCGGCCACTAGGGCCACCTAGGGGTTTAAAGGATTATTGCATACGCTAAATGCAATCGACGATGCCTGCGACAGTGAGTTAGGATTTTATTTTCTATTTTAGTTTTGCTCGAGGACTAGCAAATAATAAGTTTGGGGGTATTTGATAGACACATTTTTGTGTCTAATTTGTCTCGATTCTATATATTGATATTTCTCATTTTTGTACTTATATGGTGTTTTATGTGTGTATAGGTATTTTTGGCCAATAAATATTTTTGGAAAAATCGTCTCGAAAACTTGTCTAAAAGTACCCGGAGGACACTTGTTATTCGGACTCTCAGCATGGATAAGGGGTACCCTCAGGACACCCCAAGGAAGCTGCTAAAGGAACCCCTACTCTGGATAGGGGGCGCATCTTCTTCTTCACAATTCGAATCGGAATTCGGCGGGCAAAACGGCAGCAGTCGTGAAGGTTTGGAATTGGATTTCGCAAGGGATTCGACCAGATTCGATTGCAGATATTTGTTGTGCTGGACTTTGTGGATCACAACAGGGATGGTAGATTGATTGGACTCAACCAATTGAGGCTGGATAAGACTCAAGAAGAAAACAGAGGAGGAAGAAGTTTTTGGGCTCTGTTGAGATTATATTTGGCAGTTACGGGTGATTTGAGGGAAGATAACCCTTCTTGAGATTCGTATCAATCTAATAGAGGAACTGGAATGACCTGTAGAGCTCAGAAACGCGTAGAGAAGAGTTTGGAAAGTGGAGAAGTCCGAGACTTTCTGCCGAAGAAAAGAGAGAATTAAATCGAGTATTAGGGTTCCTGTTGGCTATAAAAAGGTTGCTTCAAGTCACAGAGAGAGGGAGACAACTTTAGGAGAGGTTTAAAAGAGAACACAGAGCTAAAATCAGGAATTGGAGTTTTATTTCTGTTGGTGCTGCTGGAGAACACGAAGAACATCAACCCACGCCTAACTGTCACAGAACACTGTCGTTGTTCTACAACACTTCTCTTCGATCGTTACTGTAGCAGTCTTATTCCTTCTGTTTTTCTTGTAACAGTCGATCTGCAACACATATAAACGTTGCGATTGAACTGTTTTACTCCCTTTGAGTTTCTTCACCTTTGAAAACACCTTTTGAGCAATGGAAAAATATTTTGAACCTGTTTTTGATATGAGGATCTAAACCCCATTGCTGAGGCGATAGAGGAAGCCATTTTTCCAATTATTATGTGGTAAATTCTATTTAATTTAATTTTCGTAATTCTTTTATGATTGTTTGCACTGAACTGAAATCGAATATATGATTCTGATTAAGTGGTTGTGGTCTCAATTGATGGGTCATGCTTAGGTTAAATCTTTTGATGGTCCATGCTTTCGATTTACAACTACTGTTTTGAGAATCTACTTGTCTATGCGAAAATATTAGAATCACTTTAAACGTAAAGAGTTGCATAAATATTGACTAGATTAAATCACATAAAAATTGGAGATTGGTGGATCCAAAGTCTCAGTGCTTTTAATAAAGTTGAATACAATTTCTTTTTAAGTTTTCTATTTTAATTTGAGTCTAAAATCGAGTCTACATAATCCGAGTTGAACGAACTTTACTACCACTTAAAAACTACATCATCGGGTCGTGGGTTGACCCGATGGGTCAGTAAATGGGTAGCGGTCCGTATTAGCGGGCTGGGTCAGGCCCAATGGCTTGGGTTTAGGGCCAGAAACCTTAATTAGAGTTTTTGGACCACTTCTGTTCCGATTTAGCTTTCGGTTCCTTCTGCAAAGTTGTAGGGTTTCTCGAGGGATTTCTGATGACACCCAAATTGACCCTATTTGGTTAAGTAGATATTGTTTTTTTACCAAAATTACTTATTACCAGGTTATATGATTATTAAAAGAATTAGAGCCACTAGTTATTTCATTTAGCCTATAACTAGAGTTTAGTATGAAATTATGTTATGAACCTATTAGAAAAATTCTTAGAGTGTTTGTGTGATTAACAATTAGTCTTTAATATCAACGATCGATTCAAAGGATGAACCAGTGGATTGTAGATTTCAAGGTAGGCGTTGTTTGTCATCAAAACAGGTGGGAACTCTGTAACCTTCTTGTAATCATTGAGCCTTCTTTCTATTGCGAGCATGATGAGTCTTTATTGTGTTTGGCATGTTTGTATGTTTTACTATCTACGTAAATGCTTGTATGACTCTTCATGTGCGTGTAATATGCATTGTATGATTTCCCCGCCAGGAGTGTCTGTGATTCCACACGGCTCTTTGCTAAGTTAAGTATGGCGGGTTCTTCCCCGTTTTAATATTACTTAGTAGGGCGTCTTCTTCCCCGTTTAAATATATTAGTAGGGCGGCTTCTTCCCCGTTTCGATAGTTTATAAATAATATATAGTAGGGCGGATTCTTCCCCGTTATAATAGTACCTAGTAGGGCGGCTTCTTCCCGTTTCGTTATTATATATACTATTTTATTTTGGGGAAATCACTCGTGTGCATATTATACTAGTTTGTCTAACTTTCTGATCTTGATAGTAATATTCTGAATCATGGTTTATCTGGGAAATCTGTGTGGACGAGGTTATTATTATTGAATAGGGTTGCTCTCCCGTCGTCCTCTCCAATGAGTTTTGCGACGATAGAGTGACACTTGCTTAATGATGCATAAATAGCTGAATGATTAATTTCTTATTGTTTCTTTCAATTTATATTCTTTTAGAACTGTGAAGCATGTTAGTGATTACTTGAGAGTTACATGTTTTCGTTGAGCAACCTTCTGGGATGATGTGCTCACTCGTTTCCACTTCAGTTTCAGTTACTTGAAGAAATGGTGTACGCGAAGATATCCGTTTTCGTAGTTAAAGCGATAGCGAACCGTGTTACATTTATGTAAATGTTTGTATATGTGTATTCTTTATTCATTATATAACAACACACTAATTAATATATTAATATCATTTGAGAGTTCTTCATTTAAAAATATCAGAGCGTTGGGTTAGGTTTGCTTTTAGCTCACAGTATGTAATTATGATTCTTGAAATCGTCAGTTTGGATTGGATTCTTCAATTAGGTTGTAATCTTATTAGTTAAGAAGGTTTACGTTATGGTTCTTCACAACTTGGTATCAGAGCTCACTATTAGATCTTACATGGGCAATAGTAGGAATAGCAAGTGCTAGTTAGTGAACTAGATTAGTTAAGAGTTGGAATTGGGTAGAGAGATAAAACCTTAATCACTAAAAGCTATCAATAACTATAAGATTTATCTGGTTGATTAAGTTATTTGTTTGGTTGTGTGAGTATTTAATGAAGTAAAAATTGTATAATAAACCAATTACTTTATAATTTGGAAAACTAATAGAGATTAGAGAACAATTAGTCTAAAAGTTATGAACTCGTAGACAATTCATTATTAGAAAAAGTGAGATTAGTATTTTTGATAGATACATGAATTTATGTAGATTCTTAATGAGTACCTTAACCTATAAGTACAGCCATTGATTTATTGAGATAGAAATTAGTGAAAAGAACATAGACTTTCCTATTTGATAGAATTCGAATTAGCATAGTTGAACCTAGAGCTATAAATTTTAAATCTTAGTAGTAGAAATACATATAGAATTGTATTTCGTCTCTTTTTGTTTCGGTCTCATCTGAAATGAGTTAGTTTTCGCGCGTTAGTATTTCTGAGTAATACTTACATTTAGGCGAGAGAGAGTATTTGTCTAAAAGGTGGGAGTTTTCAAGACCAAGAGGTTGGATCGATTTTCGAGGACGAAAATATTATAAGGTGGGGAGAATGTAGAGACCCTCAAGGACGTCAACGGTATTAGACTAGTCAAGAGAGGGCTTAGCCGATAAAAACTCGATTAAATAAATATTAACAATAATTAATAAAAAGATAATCTATTAATAATTTGGAAATTAAATTAGTACCAATGGATAGACCTCGAAAAGTTATGAGAAATGGACTACAAGAACGCGTCAATCGGACGTCGGACGGAAAAGATATCGCAATCGGAAATTTGGATGTTGCAGTTTGACTAAAGTCAACCGGAGTTGACTTTTATGTTTACCGTTTCACCGGTGCCGTTGACCGTAACCTCTGACTGTTGACCGGACCTTAATTTTACGTGGACATCTTTCTTAGTATTAGTTTCCCCTTAGTATTTACTTAGCTAGTATATAGTGAAACCTTAAATAGGGTTTGAATTAAATAGTTTTGAATTTGAGTTTTGAGGAAGACTTATCTTTTGAGTTTAGGTTCTCTTGTTTCACCTGGTTGAGGTGTTAGGAAGGGAAGAAGTGTGTGATCGAGTGTTTTGAGAGGAAGAGCTGTTGAGTGTAGGTGTTTTGGATGTTAAATAAAGAAGAACCTTGGGTGAAGATTAAGAAGTTTTGTTGTTAAGAAGAAGAGAGTTGATAGTGATAGAGTTGATCTTTTGAACTTCGAAAGATTAGAGAGAAATAGTTAGAGATTTAGGGGAAGCTTCTAATGAGGGTGATAGTTATGAGAAAAGACTTAGAAGAGAAAAGATGATGTAGATATTCTTGGAGGTATATTTATGGAGAGATGATTGATATTCTTGATAAGTTGTTGATGGAGATGAACTTAATGATGAAACATGCCTAAATAATGGAAGGTAACCTTTTTTATTAATTTTTATGAGTTTATAATGATTTGGGTAGTTGTTGTATATGAAATAGTTGGGAAACAATTAAGTTACTGTGCATGAAAACCATAATTATATGTAGTGGTATTTGTTTTCGCTGGCCAATATGTATGGACTTTATTAGGTACCTTAGAGAAGTAATTAGACTTAGCTCTATTAAATGAAATTGTAGTAAGCCTGGCGGGCTTCCTGTTAATATAAAGTTTGTTCAATTCCGTTGTGTAACGAGTGATATATAGATGTTAGAAAACTAGTCGACGCAGCAAATACCATGTGTATTCAGTCGCGAGGGTTGATATGTATGACCTTGGAAAGACAGGTTATAATTAGATATAGAAAACAATTAGTAGGCAAAGGTTGCAGATATGGATCCCGTGAATCTAATAAGACATAGTTTGTTTAGTTTGGATATATAGGATGTAATCTAGAGACCCTAGAAGATGACTCCGTGAGCTGAGTTTTGAGTTCCAACACTTGGAATAATTTTCAGAGAACTGGTGGAGAAGAAGACCGAGTCAGCTTCTGACTCAGTCGACTCATCTGACTCGGTATGAGTCATACCTATGTGGGTTGTGGACCGTGTAAACGAGTCAGGTCGTGGGTTGACCCGATGGGATAGTAAATGGGTAGCGGGCCATATTAGCGGGTCGGGCTGGGTCAGGCCCAATGGCTTGGGTTTAGGGCCAGAAACCTTAATTAGAGTTTTTGGACCACTTCTGGTCTGATTTAGCTTTCGGTTCCTTCTGCGAAGTTGTAGGGTTTCTCGAGGGCTTTCCGACGAAAACTAAATTGACCCTATTTGGTTAAGTAGATATTGTTTTTTATCAAAATTACTTATTACCAGGTTATAGGATTATTAATAGAATTAGAGCCACAAGTTATTTCGTTTAGCCTATAACTGGAGTTTTGTATGAATTATGTTATGAACCTATTGATAGGCACATTTTTGTGTCTTATATAATCTCAATTGTATATATTATTAGTGCTCGATTTTATATTTATTATAACTTTTTATGTCCCTGTAGGTATTTTTGGAGAAATAAGCTTTTGCGGCGAAATTGGCTCGAAAAGCGGTTTTTGTGCTTGTGGGAGAAAATTAATATATGGACTCTCACTTTGGATAAGGGGTAACCCATTTCGGGCATGTGCTAAAGGGACACCAGAACTGGATAGGGGGAGGTCATCTTTTTCAAAATTCAAATGCAAAAAGATTTGGCCGGAAAAGAAACTTCACGTCTGCAGATTTTGGACGTGAAGCTTTGGGAAGTTTTAAAGAGATTCAACACCGGAAATTGATTGGGCTGGACTTCTCATGGCTAGACAAGTTTACTAGAAGCAATTGGATCGATCGAATTGGGCTGGAATGGCCGGAAAAGGGAAACAGAGGTGAATAAGGAAACACGGTCCTGTTGCATTTGTTTTTGGATATTCAGAGAGATTAAAGGCAAGAAATTCGTTCCAAAGGTACATAGTCTATCTAAGGAAGAGTTTGATATAAGTGGGAGAGATCAGAAACTCGTAAAACAATTTCTGGAAGGAATTATTGTCGTGACTGCCAAGGAAGGAAAGAAGAGATTTCGAAGCGATTTGGGAGAGATTTAATCGTCCTGTGGTGTATAAATAAATTGTTTGGGTCATGTAGAAGGGGTGTCGAGAGTTTGGGGTCAAGAGGAGAGCTCAGGAGGCGAGAATCAGAGATTACAGGAAGCCTGTCTCTGCTGCTGCTGCTGCTGCTGAAGAAGAACAAGCGTTGCAACGAAGAACAGCGTCTCAAATTCGCAACAGTGCTACAGTATTTATGTCTGTAACAGCTGAACAGCCACATTTATCTTCAGTTAGCCACACCTCATGTAACAGTGAACTCTGTAACGCCAGTACGTCGTTGCATATTCACTGAATCATATCATCTCTTCAATAAAAACAACTTTTGAGCCATGATTTATTCTTTTGAGCCTGTTTTTGATATAAGAAGCTAAACCCTAACACTTGGATGACGGAGGAAGCCCTATTTAACACATGTGGTAATTCTAATAATTCTTTTATGACTATTTGCATTGATTTTTAATCGATTTATGACTTTTATTGAATGGGTGTGATTTCGTTTGATGGTGTATGCTTGGTCTATGTATTTTTGATACATCATGCTTTTGATTTACAGTCATTGCTTTTCAAAAATATATTTTTGGCAAAGAACAAGAGTCCATATTTTTATTATTTGAACTATAATTGATTGAAATTATCATTTGAGTCGCATGAATGGAATTTGGTGGAATCCTGAGTCTCAGTACCTTTGGATACTGTGACAACTTATTGTATATATTTTATTAAGTTTGAAATCGAATCTTACAAGTCTGAGTTTGAACGATACTCTACTTACCACTTTAAAATTACATCACCTATTAGCTAAATTCTTAGAGTGTTTGTGTGATTAACAGTTAGTCTTTAATAATAACGATCGATTCAAAGGATGAACCAGTGGATTGTAGATTTCAAGGTAGGCGTGGCTTGTCATCAAAACAGGTGGGAACTCTGTAACCTTCTTGTAATCATTGAGCCTTCTTTCTATTGCGAGCATGATGAGTCTTTATTATGTTTGGCATGTTTCTATGTTTTACTATCTATGTAAATGCTTGTATGAGTATTGATGTGCGTGTAATATACGTTGTATGATTTCCCCGCAAGGAGTGTCTGTGATTCCCCACGGATCTTTGCTAAGTTAAGTATGGCGGCTTCTTCCCCGTTTTAATATTATTTAGTAGGGCGTCTTCTTCCCCGTTTCAATATATTAGTAGGGCGGCTTCTTTCCCGTTTCGATAGCATATAAATAATATATAGTAGGGAGGATTAGTAGGGCAGCTTCTTCCCCGTTTCGTTGTAGTTGCAGGAAATCCCACAACACACCCCTCATATGATTTCATTGTTGATCAACTCATTTTTAGGTTTACACTCTTAATTTTATTGATTAATTTTTGAGTGTTCTTACAAGAAAGATAAAGAAGTTAAGCATGATCTCTAATCTGAAATTTCTCTCTCCTATTTACTTGTTTCTTACTAAAAAAAATCTCTCTCTCTCTTTACAACTCGAACGACTATTTATAAAGGAATACATAGTGGATGACAGCTAATCTGTCCTTTATTTTCGGGTATGGTTTGCGACATTCTCGCAACCTTACAAATTTTAATTTCTCAAATTCTCTAATTTTCGCAGAACTATCATATCTTTCTCGTGATCTTTGCTGACGTCATTTATTTTATCATTCTTGAAATTGTTTTGCGACGTTGTTGTGCTGTGTCATTGATAATTTCGCTAAAACATTATCGTTGCGAGATTCTGATCCTACATCTTTCCTCTTCTCATATCTTCTCTGCAAAGTAGAGAATGATGTGAGAAATACCGCAACTGCTTATCTTTTCATATTCTGCATTTATCACACGTATTCTTACTTCCATTTATTTCTCGACGCGTCTTTTGTAACCGTTACTTTTTAACCGCTTATATCTTTCCGTATTAACCGTGTTTATTTTCTCGAGGAAAAATTCCCTCTATATATATTCCTTTTCACTGTCTTCTTCTTTCCTTTTATTCTCTCTGCAACTTCATCGTTCTTCTGCAAATTCCATTATTGCAACTTTTCTTCTTTCTTCTTCAACCTTTTTAAGTTCTTCTTCATCATAGTTCGTAATTTTCTTCGAGACAATCTCCCTGCTATTATTTTTCATGGATTCATCAAGGTTAGTCTTCTTTTTTCTTCTTTACGAGTTTTGCTGAAATCGACATATTTGAAATTGATCTTGTTTATTGCCTTATTTGATGTTGTTTATGTTGTTTATGCGATTCCCGTACTCTTGTTATTTCAACAAAAGCGGCTCCAACACTAAATTTACAGTTCAGAACCCTAACATTCCCAAATCACAGCATAAGGTTGTCGCACATAAAAGAAAGTCTGCGAATGAGAAGGTAGTAAGAAACACTATCTTTTTCTAATAACAATATTGTTGCCTCTGTTTCTTATCTGGATTGTAATTCGCAGGGTGATAAAGATATTAATAAACCTTTCAAGAAATCTCGCCACCTTAAAACTGTTCCAACTTCTGTTCTCTTCCACCTACTCATTTCTTCCAAATCTCCTGCGACATCTTCACAAGATAAACCTTTATCTCCAATTCGCGAAAATGCTGCCTCTGATTTCATTTCTTCAGCTGACCTTTCTATGATTGAAATCTCCCTTATGGATCATTCTGCGAATGAAACCTCTTCTCTTCCCATTGAGAGTGTTTCTCAACCTTCTATCTCTACCAGTTCTTTACCCAAGTTTCTTCCTCTTTCGAAAGAAACCGTAGAAGGGATAGATATTGCTTTCAAAGTTTTATCTGAAATTCTGGATGATGGCAAGAAGTCCTCTATTGATCCCATCAAGTCTAATTTTTTCGAAATTCTGAGCAAGCATTTGGGTTCTGACAGAGCTGCTTCGCAGACAACTTTAGAAAAAGAATGTAATGCCCTTCGTCTTGAAAATCAGAAGCTTCAGAATGTTTTGCTGGATCGTGACAATCTTCGCAATAAGAATGATGAATTGAGAGGTATGATTTTCTTATCTATGTCTTTAATTTGCCTTTTCGATGATTTTATCCTTCCCATGTTTAATTATCCTTTAAATCCCTCTTTCGCATGTAAAGCATTAAATCAGAAACGAATAATGGAGAGATATCAATTTGAATCTGCTGTTGAAGAAGCATGTGTTGATAAAGAAATCTTGATGGATAAATATAACCAATTAAATAACCTCTATTCATATTCTCTTGATCAGATAAATAATCTTACCAATGAAAATACCCAATTAGTTCAAAGACAAGATCTATTAAGTAATGAAGTTTCTTGTCTTTCTTATTCTTTAACTAAAGCTAATTTAGGGATGAAAACTTTATCAGATGAGAATAAAACCTTATCTCAAGACAAGTGAACTTATTTAAACAAGATGGCGTTTGCAACAACTTAGTATTCTTCAAAAAGTATGTGCTGACCAAGAGCGATCTCTTGGCTCTTTGAGAAATGAACTTAAACAAGTAACAGAATCATCTATCGTTGAAAGAGATACACTCATTCAAGGTAGAATAGCTTTAAGTGTAAAGGAGAATCAGCTTAAAGAAAAATATTCCAAATTAGAAGAATCTTATTCTTCTCTTGCGAAGAAAAATGCCTTTCTTATTTCTAATGAGAAAAATATTCAGTCTCGACTTAAAGGTTTAGTTGGAGATAAATTTGATGACGCAATGGACCATTGGGAGAATAGTTGTCTATCCTTGATTCAACACCTTATTTCGCAAAAGGAAGGTAGTCATAATAGTTTGACTGCCTTAATTATCTTTTCTTTGTCATACCTCTATGAATTCCTTATCTTAATAAAATTTTGTATTCTATTTTTCGCAGAGCCTGAGAAGAATCTTCATTCTTCTATTTCTGTTTTGGAGGATAAATATGCTAAAATTCGCAAAGAAAATGCATTGCTCGTCTCTACCCTTACTGGATCTCGCTACCGAGCAGAAAGAAGACTTTATTATCTTGCTTATTTTAAGGATACTCAAGACAAGAATTATCAAAGAGCACTTCTTCGCCAAGTTCATCTCCGGGATGAAGTCCTTGTAAATGACATTTTATTGTCCAACTCTCTTCCTCCTACATCAATTGATCCTCTATAAGTAGATGATGAAGAAGTTCCTCGTCCTGCTGATAGTGATTATGATTACGAAAGCGGTGAAGAGGATAATTTCTTGGAAGATGAAGAAGAGGTTCCTTCTAAAGAAGTATCCGCTGGTGTTAATCAGAATGAGAAAGAAATTTCTCCTGAAGAAGTAATTGCTGGAGATAATCAAGATGCTAGTCATGGCGAAGATCAAAACCGAAATGAAGGAGAAGCTTGCGAGAATATTGGCGAAGAATTTCTGTCATCTCCTGCTACTAACATTAATATTGAAGATTGAGCTTCTTATCTAGCTTTATTTTCTTGAACTGTCTTATTTTTATCACTTTTGAGAGTTACATTTTTCAACAAACTTTGGAGTCAACTTTTCCTTTTAATATTTTGTTGATAAGAAAGATAATGCTTCTTGTGTATCGATTCCCATACTTGCCTCTCATTATCTTTCTTGCAAAAAATAATCTGTTACGAATGCTTATAATTAATTTTTTTTATCATATGGTCTTATTTTGCCTTCCTAATTAAAGGTCTTATTATGCCATCTCTTGTCATTGCGACAAAATCGCAATACGTCCTTGCACTTTCATAGAAAAACCCATTGATCTTGTCTTAACTTTTTCTTTTGTATTATGACCTCTTCAGGAACGTTGCGACAATATGACAAGCCTAAATATTCTTGCAAAAATAAAGCCCCATGACATTGCCGTCTTGCGACGAAATCGCAGGACGTCTTCGCACTTTCATGCGAAAACCCATTGATCTCGTCTTATCTTTTCTTTTGTATTATTGCCTCTTCAGGATTGTTGCACAAATATAACAAGCCTTAATATCCTTGCGAATAAAAAGCCTCATGACATTTGCGTCTTAAGACACTTATCAGCTCCCTAATGGAGGGTGCCGCCCTTATCTCCCCCCTGGTTGCCCCTTCAAGGAGGCGTACTTCTACCATACAAGGTTAGATCCTCCATCCAGTCTTAACAACAACCAGTTGTTTTCGCAGCCTCTTATCCCTTTTACCTATAGGGCTTATGGTTACGAGACTGCACCCTAAGTGGGTTTTCTTCAGGCCGAGTGCAGTATAAGCCAAGACTTGTCAAGAATGGCAAGGACGCTTCAAACGTCCCTGGCACTCTTGACTCAACCGTGTACCTCGGCGCCTTGATCAGATTGCACTCCTTGGAGAGTCCTTATTACCTTAGTCGCCCAACCTAAGTCATATGCTTAAGTTGAGAATCCAAGGTGCCTCTCCCGGATGGGCTTTATTGACCCCAAATCTCCATGACTCAGGTTCCGGTGGCGGTGTAGCCTTTCCCTGAGCCATGTAACAGGTACCCCCTAATATGACGTACTTTAGGTCTTACATTTGCCTCTTGCGAAATTTTATTCGCGAACTAGGGTGTACGCCATAAAGGTTCGCCCCTTTCTTTTATGTCATTGTTCTGTGATTATCTCTGCGAATTTCGCACATCATGATCTTCTTTTGATATGAGTAATTGCAATTATTCTTTCAGAATTCATAACTTCTCAAAGCTTCTTACTGATAATATCTTTTAAATACAACCTGTTCCATGGTCTGTCTAATCTATGACCAACATCTCTTCCTTCTGGATCCATTAATCTATAAGCTCCTGTTCCAACTATCTCCTTAATGATGTAAGGTCCATCCCATTTTTTCGCTAATTTTCCACCATTTTCTCGCTGATATATTGGTGTTTCTCGCAGAACTAAATCTCCTGGTTGAAATTCGCGTATTTTGACACGTTTATTATATTCTCGAGCTAATCTTCGCTGATAATTCTCCATATGTTGTAAAGCTTTTTCTCTTCTTTCTTCTAATTCATCAAGTTTGTTAAAATTAAGCCCGCACTAAGATTTTTCTCCCAAGCTTCTCTTTTTGTTGTCGGAATAACAACTTCTGTTGGTAACACCGCTTCAACTCCGTATGTTAAACAAAAAGGTGACATTCCAGTAGCTTCTCTTCTAGTTGTATTATAAGCCCATACTGCATTATGTACTTGTTCGCACCATGCTCTGTGATGTCCTTCCAATTTCTTTCATTTCTTTAATATATCTGCAATTGTTTTATTTGTTGCTTCTACTTGCCCATTAGCTTGTGGATACAAAGGAGTTGACTTTCCACATTTTATCTTGAATGCATTAATAACATTTCTATATTCTGCCCCTCAAACTGTTTCCCATTATCAGATACCAACTGTGCAGAATTCCAAATCTGCAAATGATATTTTCGAATATGAATGTAAAGATATCTTTGTCGCGAATATGTTGTACTGCCTTCACTTCTGTCCATTTTGTGAAATAATCTGTTGCGACTATTAAGTATCTTCTTTGTCCAGTTCCTGGTAAAAATGGCCCCACAATGTCTAAGCCCCATTTTCCAAAGGGCCACACACTGGTTGAAGATGACAATGGTGCTCCTGGTGCATGTATTTTCTTTCCATGCCGCTGACAATCTTCGCAACGTCTTGATATTTGTTTTGCATCTTTCATGCATGTATGGCCAGTAATAACCTTGCATTTTAAAACTCTCCACTATGATTCTCCACTATGTAACATTTTCAGCACCTTTTCTCCCTCCTTCCTCTCGTGTCAAACATCTGAGTGATGGTCCACTAAAGGATTTTCGGTATAGCAACCCTCTCTTAATTCATAATTCGTTGCTCGGCTTTTTAACTTGTGTGTTTCCAATCTATTTCTTGGTGTTTTCCTTTCGCCAATATGCATGAAGTTCCATTCTCCAGTCTGCGACATTGTTTATTTGTTCTTCTTTTTTATTATCTATTATCATCACATCCACATCTTCCTCTTCTTTATTTTGATGGTGACATAATGTTTGTATTTTATGCATAGTGTTTGTATTTTATGCACTCGCAGTTGGATCTGTCATCATGCTTGAGATGAAAGCAAAAGCGTCTGCGAGTCTATTATCCTTTCTTGAAATGTGCCTCCATTTTATTTTGGGATTTTCTCTGACAATTCTTCAACCAGCTTCTTGTATTTCTTCAAGGATGGTTCATTTGTAGTATACTCTCCTTTTATTTGGCGAATAACTAGCTGCGAATCACTAGTGATCCTGGCATTTTCTAGTTTCATTTCTATTGCGAATTTTAAGGCATGTATCACAGCTTCATATTCTGTTTCATTATTAGTGGATGCAAATTCCAATCTGAATGAAAAAGCCATCTTTATTCCTTCTGGCGAAATTAAAACAATTCCAACTCCATTTCCTTCTCCATTTGATGATCCATCTACCAATATTCCCATCTATTTGGTTCTGTTAATAAATCTTTTGGATCTCCATGTTCTTCTTCTACATCCATCATTTCTTCTACTGCTTCATCTTCTTCTAAAGGAAATTCTGCCAAGAAATCCGCAACAACTTGTGATTTTGGTGAAGACAAAATTTCATATTTAATATCAAAGTGGCCTACTTGTGCATTCCATCTCTCCACCCTTCCTGATCTTTTAGAATTCTTCATCACTGATTCAATTGGTACTTTTGTTAATACCTTTATCTTGTGTGCTTGAAAGTATATGCGGAGCTTAAATGATGCATAAACTAATGCTAAGATTAACTTTTCAATCTTTGAGTAATTCTTCTCAGGGTATTAAAAGTTTTGCTAATGTAATAAATGGGTTTCTCCACTCCTGCGTCTACTCGCAATACACACAACTTAATGCATGCGACGTTGTCGCAAGGTAATAATAATTCTCCTGTTCTGCCTTTTGTAAAATAGTTGTATTCATAAGATGTTCTTTGATTCCTTGAAAAGCCTTTTCACATTCATCACTCCATTTAAATTTTGCACCCTTCTTGAGTATATCGAAAAAATATTTGCATTTGTGATGATCGCGAAATGAATCTCCCCAGCGAAGCTAGAAGCCCATTCAACTTCTGTACATCTTTTATTGTTGCTGGTGTTGGCATGTCACGAACTGCTTGCACTTTTTCTGGATCAACCTGTATTCCTTCCTTTGATACAATGTAGCCAAAAATTTTCCCGATGCAACTCCAATAGTACACTTCTCAGGATTCAATTTAATGTTATACTGCCGCATTTGTTCAAAAATCTCCCTCAAGTCTTGTACATGGTCTTTAGCTTCTTTACTCTTTACTAACATGTCGTCCACGTATACTTCTAATGTTTTGTGTATCCATTTTGCGAACACCTTCTCTACCATTCTTTGATATGTCGCTCCCGTTTCGCAACCAAATGCATTTTCGTGTAACAATATAAACCTCTAGGGGCAAAAAGTATGTTTCTTGATCTTCTTCAGCGAGAGGGATTTGGTTATACCCTTTGTATCCATCTAAAGATGATACCATATCATTTCCCGCTGCGGATTCCACCATTTGAGGAATATCTGGTAACGAAAAACTATCTTTGGGGCAAGCTTTGTTTAAATCAGTGAAATCTATGCAAATCCTGATTCCTTTGTTTTTCTTTGGGACAATGACCATATTCGCTATCCATTCTGGGTATTTAGCTTCTCTTATAATTCCTGCCTCAAGCATTTTCTGTAATTCTTCTTCTATCTGGGAATGGTAAGTTGTTGCAATTTTTCTTATTATCTGTTTAAATGGTCTCACATTTTTGTTAATCTCCAATTTGTGGCATGCAATTGATGGATCTATTCCTGGTATCTCATCCATGTTTCCTGCGAAAATATCTTTATATTCTCAGAATAAGTTAACAGTTCTTTCTTCTTATTCTTCTTCTTCTTCTTCTTCTATATCCATTTTGGTTTCAATTCTCAACATTAGAGGCTCCTCTATAGTCCCAACGTTTATTTCTTTTGTTGGTTCTGCGGCAGTGTAACTGGGTTTAGGTTCTCCCATTGGTGTTGGTTCTTTTATTGCTTTTATGGGTCCTTCCCCTTCTTCTGAAATTTCGCTAGGTATTCCTTTGCCTTCTTTTGCCCTTATCATATATACTCTAAATTCTTCTTCCTTCTTTGCTTCCTTTGCCAATTTTCTGCGAAATTGTTTCTTTTTTGCTTGTCCTTCATAATGTTTTACTTCAATTTGATGACATAATTTCGCATTGTCAACATCTCCTCTAATTTCACCTATTCCATTTGGAGTGGGGAATTTAATACATTGATGCAACGTTGATACCACATCTTTTATCGCATGTATCCATGATCTTCCTAATAACATATTATATGGCGATTCCATATCCACCACGCAAAATGTTACATGTTTTTCGATTTCTCCAAGTGGAATTCATACCACTATTTCTCCTTTAGGTTTTGTTGTTGATTTTCCAAAGCCGTGAACAAAATATGTTTAATTGGACATTTCTTCGTCTTTGAATCCCATTCCCCGGAATGCATGATAAAATATTATATCAACTGAACTTCCTGTATCGATTAAAGTTCTGTTCAACATCCATTCTCCTGTGGATTTTATTGTTGTCTCCTTCTCTTTTCGTGTAATAGGCACTGTGATGACCGACGGAGATGTATGGTTCAAATTTTCTTTTGGAATTTCTTCCACCATGAACACAATTTTTTGCTTTTCCCAATCTTTCAAGGGTGATGTTTTTTCTACCGCCACAACTTTCTTTCCTTCAAAATTTCGTTTATGTATTCTTCCTTTGATGTTTTCATGTAATTCATTAATCAAGCTTTTTGTTATCATATTACACTCCAATCTTTTGCCATTTTCATTAATTCTGTTCATCTTTCTTCTAACTGATTCACTGATTTATTTAATCACTTTCTTGATTTGAATATTCTCAATCAACAATCTTCAACTTTCGATCTTTAAAATCCCTGTTTCTAGCGCCATTATGTAGTTGCAGGAAATCCCACAATACACCACTCATATGATTTCATTGTTGATCAACTCATTTTTAGGTTTACACTCTTAATTTTATTGATTAATTTTTGAGTGTTCTTACAAGAAAGATAAAGAAGTTAAGAATGATCTTTGCTCTGAACTTTCTCTCTCCTATTTACTTGTTTCTTACTCAAAAAAGATCTCTCTCTCTTTACAACTCGAACGACTATTTATAAAGAAATACATAGTGGATGACAGCTCATCTGTCCTTTATATTCGGGTATGGTTTGTGACATTCTCGCAACCTTACAAATGTTAATTTCGCAAACTCTCTAATTTTCGCAGAACTATCATATCTTTCTCGTGATCTTTGCTGACGTCATTTATTTTATCATTCTTGAAATTGTTCTGCGACGTTGTTGTGCTGTGTCATTAATAATTTCGCTAAAACGTTTTCATTGCGAGATTCTGATCCCACATTCGTTATTATATATACTATTCTATTTTTGGGAAATCACTCGTGTGCATATTATACTAGTTTGTCAAACTTTCTGATCTTGATAGTAATATTCGGAATCATGGTTTGTCTGGGAAATCTGTGTGGACGAGGTTATTATTATTGAATAGGGTTTCTCTCGCGTCGTCTTCTCTAAAGAGATTGGCGAGGTTAGAGTAACACTTGCTTAATGATGCATAGATAGCTAAATGATTAATTTCTTCTTGTTTCTTTCAATTAATATTCTTTTAGAACTGTGAAGCATGTTAGTGATTACTTGAGATTTAGATGTTTTCGTTGAGCACCCTTATGGGATGATGTGCTCACTCGTTCCCACTTCAGTTTCAGTTACTTGAAGAAATGGTGTACGCGAAGATATCCGTTTTCGTAGTTAAAGCGACATCGAACTGTGTTACATTTATGTAAATGTCTGTATATGTGTATTATTTATTCATTATATAACAACACACTAATTAATATATTAATGTCATTTGAGAGTTCTTCATTTAAAATATCAGAGTGTTGGGTTAGGTTCGTTTTTAGCTCACATTATCTAATTATGATTCTTGAAATCGTCAGTTTGGATTGGATTCTTCAATTAGGTTGTAATCTTATTAGTTAAGCAGGTTTATGTTATGGGTCGTCACAGGTCATATTTCTCGTTATCTTCTTCCATAGTAAAGATCGGGAGAGACCTTATGATATAGTGAAGATATGATTGACACGAACCATTTTTAAGAATGCTGAAACAAGCTTCGTCAAGAAAAGGTTTGATGTTAAGTGCATATTTTGCATATATTTAGTGTCGAATCCATGCTAGTAATTGCTATATATTCTTGCGAATTATTGTATAGTACTCTTGTTTTCTCTTATTTAATCCTGAGAGCGAGATTTATTAATGGCAGCGAAGCTGATGAACCTAAGCAACCTCAGAGAATAGAGAGTTTACTGAGCGCTGGTGTTGACGAATTCCAGAAGGAGTAAGTTGGAGTTGGAAAAGGAAACAGTGGAGAAGTAAGAAATAGTAAAACTTACAGGAGAGTTTACGGCTAGAAGTATCAGCCGTGATTGAAAAGAAAAAAATTGTGAAAAGTTCCATGAGAAGTTCCGGAAAGAATGTCCTGGCCGTAATAAGAGAGAATAATATAGGCTGTCAGTTCCACAAAACTGACAATCCAAGAACGGTAATGGGATGGACTTCTCAGCTTTGAACGCAAGCCCATCAACTGTTTTGCGAGTCTTTACACGACCATATTTCCTAACTTCGGAATTTGGCTAGTTTTTAGGAAGTGGTCACAATCTATTTCGACATGGATTTGGCACGAACACTGCTACAGCTTTGAATTCCTATAAAAGTGACTTATTAACCTAACAACATACATCTACATCTCATATTATACTTTTGTTCTTCATCAATATTTTAGGGTTTACCCCTTTAGGGGAAACATAGAAACGATGTAATCATGAGAAGCTAAACTTTTGTTGATTAAGGATGAATTCAATGTTCTAGCGTGAAGATTTGTTAGTTATATAAATCTATTCGGAGTTTAATCACATAATCGTTTGTTTTCACTAGTTATAGGGTTTATGATTGATTAATTAGATTGTTTGGAGTGCACGCTGAATTAATCTATTGATCATTCTATTGCTAGTAAAGGGTTAGAATATCCGTGTAATGTTGAATAATCCTTACACAAGTATAGATAACGTGAGACCTCGCAGAGGGATTCTGTGGAGCAATCATGTGTGAAGACAACACTAGTAAGTGGACCTTGCGCTAAGAGTCTAACTGTTAGGATCAACCTAAGTTCACATAACTTAAAGCTTCTGTTGGGTTACACCTTGAGTGCGCTACTACTTGGTGGTTCAGTTGGATAGAACTTGATATGCGAGCGCTTCAGTATCCGGTTACAAGAGGAACTTTGGGGATAGCACTGCTCTAGCTGCTTTCCTACGGTTGGTGATGAATGGTTATAACGAAGATAGATAAGTATACTATTGAGTCAACGTTTGGTAACAGAGAAGGATTCCTTGATCATCCCTTTCATCTTATTCTCTTTTTATTATCTTTTTATTTAATTCATAAACCAACCCCCCTTTTTACTTTGTTTTGCTATCAAAATAACATATCAATTACACAACTCTTTACGGGAACGATCCTTACTACCGTTATATTACCAGTTAATTAGTGGAAAATATCTTGATTAACTTGTTGTGGTTACGACACGCATCATTTGCCGTGAGTTTCCTCCCAATTACCCAAAGATGTTTGGTTCACTTCAGCTTCAGTTACACTGAAAAAAAATCTCGATCAATTCCTTTACCCGATAAAAGAATGGCGTGACATCACGATTGATTAAATGAACGAAGATACAAACCATGAGCATCTCGGTTTCCGGGGATCTCAGTTTGTGAGATGAATATCGCGAAAATATTATGCCAAAAAGACGCGTCCGACATGTCTTGATCGGCATAAATTTTCTACCTTATGAAAAACGTAGGCTTTGCATATAGCTAAATCCTCTTCTTGAGTGAACTCAGGATCACCAATTCTAGCAGACATTTTTTTTTATAGATTGAGAAATTAAGAGTTTTAGAAAGAAAGAAGAAGATGTGAATCTGAAGACGGGAAAAGTTGAATTAATAGGGCAAGAAATTACAGCCATTGGAAATGTAGTGTTGGCGGTCAAAGTAAAACCGTGCGCATTCATCTAGATCGCCACGTGTATTACCAACGGCTACAAAATAACATTTTTTTTTCTTATAAATGCAACACTAATTTTGTTTCTCAACCCAACCAACAGAAATCATTCTCAACCCATAATCATTCTCATCCAACAACATTCATCATGTTATCTAAAAGCAAATATTATGTGTTGAAGCAAAAGAGGTTTGTCCATTATGTTTCATGGACAACCAATGTCTGATGCAATTCCCTTGGATGTATTCAAAGTGTCTACGTGAAGGTTATTCACGCATCATAATGGTGATCGAATCACAACCAGAAAAGCTCAGGTATTTGCAATGTCAAGATCCATAGGAAACACATATGCTAGATGATGCTATAAAGATTAAAGAATGAGGAAGAAAAGTTTATAACGTTGTGCAGAAACTTCAAACTTAAATCCAAATTGAAGAACAAGTTATTACACTGCGAGCATCGTTGTTATGGAGATCACGATTACAAATATTTTCCACAGAGAATCAATGGATCTCCAAAGCCCGGTTATAGGACTTTTATGCATTTATACACTTCTACAGAAGAAGGTACACACGGAAAGCACTTTTGGAAATATCCAATAGGTTTCTTGGTAGAGTGGACTGATTAAAGTGTAGGAACAAATTGATTCACCATCGTTTTATTTTGTTAAATGTTATATTTTGTTTTTATGTTGTGTTATGTTTATCTAATCAATAAAAAATTCTTCGCATTTGCACCTTCAATATCATAACTAATTTAAACCTTTCTTATAATAAAAACATACTACATTGGATTAAACCAACTACATTAGATTAAAGCACATACATTAGATTAAAGCAACTACTACATAGCTGTCAATTAACATCATCATTTAATAGCCGCCTTCTAGAATTCCTAAGATGTCGAAGGGGTTGAATTTGTAGATCTCTCTAAGTATGTTGAAACAAGCTTGGAAGGCGAAATGTCTTCCGTGAGATACTTACCACTCTGCTAGTGTCTCGGTTCCACTTCATCTACAACTTCACTATTCAGCTTATTTTTGTGATTGCCCACTAGCAGACCTAGGAATTCCGACACCGCACGGCTTATTACACTGAAACAATGCGAAAATCCTACAGCCTCATGGTTAATATGGTTCCTCGTTTCTGCGACGAATTTTTTAAAAATGTTATCCCAAATCGTTATCTTCGACGCGACTTCATCTCCAGTGATATTATCGTTTGTTTGAAAAACATAGGCTCTACAAATAGTGAATTTAGGAGCACGGACTATAGGAGGCATTCTTGAATATGATTTTTGAGTGAGTGAAATATACAGGTGTAGAATGTGTGAATTTGAAGTTTAAATAAGGAATATTTGTAAGGTTTAAAATTTCTAACCGTTGGATGATGAGGGTTCTAGCCATTCAGATGTAGTCGTTGGCTTTTGATGATCAACCGATGGCAGATTAACATTAACTGCATACGGGTTATCACAATCCGCATGGGTTTTCTTCGCCCGCGAGGATCCAAATGAGTCGCGCGTCTCATCTTGTTCCGCAGTGAACAAACCATCAAATTAGTTTGTTTGACACCCTCTTTTCATGTTTGTTAAGTCCATAGTGGGAGAAAAATAAACAAACTTCAAGTTTTTTATTCCACAGGAACTACCCTTATACCCACTTCTATAGGTGCTCCTAAATTTTTATATGCTACAAAAGCAAAGGTCAGGCACTAGTGCTATCATCTAAGACCAAATACCAGTGCTATCATGCGCGCCAAGAATACAAAATGAACACTTACTTTTAAGTTACCTGTGATGAACCAGAAAATTACGCCCTGCATGCCTGGGTGCGCAGGCCATAACTTCCCCGATGCGCCATTATTATGCTGCTAACCGGGCCATAACACAAGGCAAATGCATGTTCATTTTCCCTTGCAGACATGCTCAAGGAGCATGATGCAGCTAATGTAGCTTCCACACCGTTCCAACTTACCCTTGTTCTGCGAAGGGTTTATTAAGGAAACAAAAACTTTCCTTGAAACGACAAAAACGACCTTTTGGGACCCTAAATGATGGAATTTGGATAAAATTCCAAGACTGTGATGTGTAGTATCGTGTCTTAATCATTGGTCTGTTTCCAATCAATTTAGACCCGTCCTGAGCTAAATTACGACACATGGAATTTTAGCCTATGTTGAACGCCTTGATAGGAAGTATGAGCATCCAAGAAATGGAATGCAACTTGCCTCATCAAGTTTGGCCACAATCATCTCTTGCATCACATCGCCGAGCTTAGATGATATGAGGGGCCAATTTATCGCAATCACCTCGCAATTAGATAATATGAGCGACAAAGTGCTGGACCGGTAATCCAGCAACTCATTGTGGCTGCCTACGTACCCTTTCCTACTCTAAAGGGATCAAGCACATACCGTAGTTCATCCTCGAAGGGACCGCAACTTAAGACAAACTCGTTTTCAAGGTTCTGGTCTAACAATAATGGTAATGGCCTAGTCCGTATAGGTCGTTCCATCAAAATTCACAAAGGTTGCGCATTACTGAGTCCGCGACATGGCACATAGTGATGCCTTCACATCATATGCCCCATTGGAAACAATACGGAGATATAAATGGACTTAGGCATCATTTTATACTCTTCCGGCTAAGGTATGAAGCTTACTTGGTGCATGGTCCGCATATGCACCTTCAACCAACTACCCCTCCTATATATGTTAACTTGCAACTTCTACAACTTACGAAAGGGGAGCAAATTGACATGTTTGCTTCACTATTCGTGGTCGTTTCCATGTATTTCTGAGTAACCGGCAATGATTGTTGAGTTCTGTTCCGTGATGCACAATGATTGCGCACCACTCATTCTGTCTGTTGCACAATGATTACGCACCACTCGTTTGGTCTGTTGCACAATGATTACGCACCACTCATCTGCCGTATTGCATAATGATTGTGCAACACTGGTTCTGGCTACCGCACAATAATTGCGCAACATTCTCTCCGGCGTATTGCACAATGATTGTGTAATATTTTCTCGGCCAACCTTCTTCAGCCTGATGCATAATGATTGTACAAGATTGGCTCTAGGCCAGCTACCCAACTAGCCTAATGCATCATTTGATGTGAGATTTGGCTCTTGGCCAAATGTCAAACATAATGCAATATTGTCCTTACTCCAATCTACCCCTTACCAAACGATGAAAACGTTGGATGAAGCTTCATCTCAGGCCATGACGCATCTTTTAGCATGCGCCATGAAAAAATACGGGGTGTTAATTACATCACCTCAGACAAATATACATGTAATACTCTGAATACCGAAAACAAAGCTCTTGTTTTTTTTTTCCGAGCAAGTCAGACAACGCTATAGATTTTATCTCATAAGAATACATCACATTTTTACGCCGGCTTGCCAGAGCCTCGACACAACCCAAATAGATAAAATAGACTTGTGGATGATGGGATTCTAACCTTGGTCTCCACGGCCACAATGTGGAATTCTTACCACGACATGGAATCCCATAGATTTTATACATGTAATACTTCCATAGGTGCTCCTAAATCCGTATCTTCCACAAAAACAATGGCCAGTTACTAATGCTACCACGAGCGCCTCAAATGCACAATAAACACGCACTTTTAAGTCACCGTAAACGAGTATATATCTAATACTTAATAAAGATGCACGTATGGAAAGATTCGGAAGTCTCAAAGTGTATGCTCATCGTGTTACTGTTGACTGTGTGATACCAGGACTCTAAAAATAAATTTTCATCTAAGTTAGTAATTCTCGGCAGAGGGAGGTTCGGGACGGTAAATGTATAAGTATTATTCGTTACGACGGAATGTAAATACGTTCAACTATTCGGTCAACGTTACGTGATTCAGGATAACATAAGTACGTGTATAATTTATTTTAGAAATGCGAACTCGGCATACACTAACCTGTAAAAAGATATTTTTAACTTATCCTCACCTTAGGTATAATGATTTTATGATTAACAAACTATATGGAAGATATTGTAATATAACTAGAGGATTTTCAAGTGAACTGTCAAATCCCAGGGCTAAACCCTGGACAGGCTGTAGAAACTACTAAGATGGAGTATGGTAGGAACAAAAGGAATGTCAGATAAGCTGGGATCTGACAGCGGACATGCGAGTTGGTGGTATAAAGCTTAGATCGTGATCAATAAATAGCATGTAAATTAGTGGTACGAGATTATCTTACAGGATTTTGAAAAAGTTAAAATTACAATGGAGGATGGTAATTTGGTGATGATGTGGCAAAATGTTATATGGGCCATATAAGGGAAATGAAAACCCATATTTGCTTTGTCAGCTATCAAACAATGGCCTGTCAATAGTATTAGTATTATTCCAGGGATCATAAATCCATGAATGTGATATACCAAAAGATCTGATGGGAAATTCGTAAATACACATATAATTCGTTTAGGATGGAAATTTACAATATTAAGTCGTGATTACGAATCGTACAAATAATATGGACGGATTGGCAAATTACATGGGTATAATTTGAGAATTTACCGACTAAGATTTCCGCAACAAAAACTGCATGGTTGGTTTAAAGCGATATCCATTCGGTTCTTGTATACTAGAGCATTTAAAGGAATTGTGTATTCTTTTAGCAGGAGCATCACGGAATACCATTTTTGTTCTAAACTACTTAAGCTTATGTTTTACAATTGGAAAATGCTTTGGACGAAATTTTCCTTGTTTAGCTCTTCTAAGTCGATTCAGTTTAGTGCCCAAGAAAATTTCTTCTTCTACTTATGCATGGCTAATTAAGATTATGTTTTGCCTATTAAGCTTGTTTAGGGTTTAGTGGATAGGGTATAGCCGCCCCAAAATACTAAAGATGTTATAACCACACACAAGTCTTTACTTGTTACACCCACTTCTATAAGTGCTCCTACACCTGTACTGCCAGGACCCCCAGAAACAGTTTCTACTTGTGCATCAATGTTCTAAGGAGAGGTGGTGTCTATGATGGACAAAAGACGGCTAGGATCAATTCTAGGTGACGACTCAGATCATGTCTGTACCCATTATAACCAACGTCAAATCTGCCCGGTTAATGCCTCGGCCCACTATAAACAACCTTGGTTCTGCCCGACTAACCCTATGTCCGGCTATTCCCAAATCACGGGAATGGGATGTATCTTTAAGGGTAGATCAGAATCACAGAACACTGTCGACAAGGTAATATGGCAAACGAATCGGTACACTAACTCCTACGAATCTATAACAAAAAGTGTAGATGGTATATAGCCTTATATTTATAGTGACAACTAAGTGCAATCTATAAAGCCGCAGCCCCTACAAATCCATAAGAAACAGCTTAGCTGTTCCACGTCTTTTTATTCCCTGCCATTGTCTCCTACCTGAATATTTGCAACCTACATCACATAATCGCAAACTGTAAAAACGCTCCCCAAATAAATATGTAAGATTCATGGTTTTCCTGCGTCAATAAGAGTTGCATCTGAGCAAGCATGGTGCTCACAGGTATGATTTCATTGTTTATCTGACTGTAAGTAAGATGTGTAATTTGGTTTGCACTAGATATTAATGACCTTTTAATTGGATATTATGCAAAGAAAAATAGAAGCCCAACTAAAAAAAAAGGAATTAGGCGATGTTGGTGTTCTAATGAATTATGCACGAAAGGAAGCATTCAACGAAATAACGGAGCCGGATCAAAGAATGAGTATAACGTAAGGTTATGTCAAAAAAGGTGGTGTCTATAATGGATAAAGGACGGTCAAGATCTTCTCCAAATTGGACGGCAAAGATTATATCGTGGACCACTCTAAGCTAACCATAAGCTAAAGGTCATGTTGTGACCAGTCGCTCCAACCAAGTTCTCGGCGACAGGAAATCATTATCCGTTAGGTTTTGTTCGAAGATAGACAGCAAAGAAGCGATATAAAATTTGTAGGAGTTTTGGGTTAAGTCTGGAACGAAACATCAGTTCAACAGGTAAGGTTTCTCTGTCTCTGCAGCCTGTTCTTGCAACTGCTCTTTCTACGTTTATTTTTTAAGGAGGATTGATGAGTTAGTTGTTCGGGAAGTGAACCCATGAAGTCCGTAACTCTTACCTGATACAAATCATACAAGGTTTTTTCCGGTTAGTATCTTTCAAAAAAAATCACATCTGAAAGATAGTCATTGTTTACTTTAATAATTGCTATCTAGCTTAGGAAGAAGAAATTTGACAGAGTACTAAGTCTTTTTTGTCTATGTTCTACGGCATGCTTCATCTCCTTAATTGACAACTTGGTAAGATATCACTTTGCTGACATTCTTTGATCCATCTTGCCCATTAAGTGAGACGTAACGATATAATGTACAGTTACGGAATTTGACATCAACCCACAATTTTCCGGTTAAATTTAAATTTTTTTTTCCCTTAAGTCAAGTCTTCTTCGTGGTTGTTTTGGCAAACTATGTGTGATTCCGTCAGTGTCCCATATACAGATCGTATCACATTTTTTTACTTACACATGGTTCGGGCACAGTTCATCCTTCCGATTGTTGATTCCTAGACGAGAGTTGTTTCATATGATCTCAACTGCTCTCCTGCAGAACAAGGCAGACTTGCGGTAGTTATCCCCCGAGTAAATGAATGTTAAAGTCAATTCAGAAGCAGTTGGTCACTGAAGTTAGAAAATTCAAATCACTGATCATTTTTTTTTGATTGGACTAATTGTTTAAACCTGTATCAACTTAAACGCCAAATTATCGAATGTTCCTTCAAACCATGGACCTTTTGGCTTATGCTTTTGATCCAAGTTACACCTTAACCACGTAACTTCCTGGAAGAAGGTAAGTACGGAGTCACAAAACAACCTGATATTGGAATTTGAAATATCACACAATTTTCCTTCATGTCAGCACCTGAAGAATTGATTATTAAAGACGAAACAAATTAACTAAGACATGGAACGATACCTTCTTTGTGTTAATTACATTGTAGTAGATGTGTTGGATATGTGCTCTGCTTCTCTATGAGTAATGAAGACTTCACATATAATAAATATGAGAATAAATTTATGGATCACTAGCATCACCATAAAACTTGGTCTGTTGAAGTATGCTTTATAGAATTTACACTTCTGCAAATCTGCAATTGATCATGCCTAAAATTGGATGGTATTCAACTGTCACATGTTTTTATGAACATAAATTTGGCTAGGATTGAGGGTATTTGTGTACCTCGAGATTTTCTGAACTGTAAGCTTTAACAGATTTAGAGTTAGTGATGATAATTTACAAAGTTTTACTTATGTCAAAGAGTTAGTGATGATAATTTACAAAGTTTTACTTATGTCAACAGGGAAAGAGTGATTATGGCCAATGAAGGAGAACTTGGTAGCCGCAGTGAGAGTGAAAGTTATTATGGACGCATTGAAACTCCGACCACCTCAGATAGCATTCACATTATTGCAAGACCCTCTCAACCTACTCCTTCCTCTCCAATAAAATTTTTGTATAATGATGAAGAAAAACTCCAGTGTAGTATCTGCAAAGAAGAAGAAGATCGACTAAGTGTTAATAGCGATAGTTGTTATATATGGATGCATGCCAAGTAATGATTACTAGGAGATCATTAGAGTAAACAATGAACCCAGTAATTGTTGTTGTTGTTTATGAAAAACGACATGCGGCTAAACACGGTAGAACCGAAGAACCATGTACACAAACCGGTAAGGAGTTGGGCCCCTTCATTTTTCAAAATGGATAAATGATATACGATTGGTTAGGTGCCTTACTTATGTTCATTAAATTACCATAACAATCAAATGCAAAATTTATACACATTTTTTTCATCTTAAATCTATTAATAAAAAGTACAGTGATAAATGGTCTGTATAAAATAAGTTTCAGAAGAGTTCACTTATATGTCAAGATATCAACCACAAAACATTCATCATTTATCATTTTCATACGGTATCAACACTTAGTAGAACTGGTATTCTCCTTTATAAATCATGCATGTGTATGTATTTGTATCTGCCGGGTAAGTTAGTATTTTGATATATGCTTTTGTTATGCAGTATCTCTTTTGACATCCAATACATACATACATACAGCTGCAAGCAAAAAGCACATATGGGTCTGTGTCTGTGACTCTGTAAGAGTGTATAGAAAGTAGAACTGAGACTGTTACGGGTGAATTAGATATGTCAACCAGTTTGGGTTATTTAAAAATTTGCTAAATGTTCAATGACAAGAAAATACATATGATTTATTTCACGTTGATTAATTTTTAGTTAAACAGTTTTTAAACAAACATATAGCGCAGGTCTGGAGGAACATTTAGTAGTTTTTACACAAATAACAACTACTAATTTGTCTACTTGAGAGGTTGAGCCGGGGACGTAGGCCCCGGTGATACCTAGTGACTAATTAAGATTATGTTTTGCATATTTGGTGGTGTAAGAAGGATATCTTGGGTGTAAAGTGAACTGCTTACGACAAGTTTTAACATGATCGCGAGATAGAAAATTTAATTTAGGACACCTGCTGTAGCTTCACTTTCTAGACCTAACTATATGCTCTCAGCCACATGCACCGTCTGATAAGCAAACGATCACAAATAGAAAGTATTTATACTTGTAGAAACTCGTCGATAGATAGTGCTCTGCTGCATGATCTATGTAAGAGACACTTGCAAATGTTAGGTGCTTCTAGAACATGTTTTGGTATCAGTAATGGCAGCATGTGAGTATTGCGACGTTAGGTGGTCACAAAATTATGCACGTTTCTATACAGGAGTTTATTTAAAACAATCACTATTCATAGGTCTGTAAAGAGAATATACAAGGCCTAGTAAGTACAGCCAGATCCTCGCACCGTAATCATGGTTTTACTTGGGTTATGTATATTAGTTGCCGGTATCGTTAATCCAGGCCTTATTGATGGATTGAGCTACACTGATGATCAAAAAGGTATACAATCAAAATCAAATATTTTTTTGGTATTCGAATGCCGCTTAGTTCTTGATTTAATCGCTAACCATTTATCACACTCAGGTCCGAAGTACACATTCGTTCATGAAGCAACGTCAGCCCCAGCTACATCATATTACCATTACATCATAATTGGAGGGGGAACAGCCGGTTGTCCACTTGCTGCAACTCTTTCGTCGAACTATAATGTCCTGTTAATAGAAAGAGGAGGATCACCTTACGGAAATCCTAACATAACCAATCTGAGTTCATTTGGTTATAGTCTTTCAGACCATTCTGCGACTTCTCCTTCTCAGCGTTTCATATCCAAAGATGGTGTAATTAATTCGCGTGCGCGAGTTTTAGGTGGCGGAACTTCCTTAAATGCTGGATTTTACTCGCGTGCTGAGCCACAATATGTAAAGGACTCAAGTTGGGATGGTAAACTAGTAAATGAATCCTATGAATGGGTGGAAAAAATGGTCGCATTCAAGGCAAAAGTTGAAGCTTGGCAATCTGCAGTTAGAGACGGATTGCTAGAAGCTGGTGTTTTGCCTAATAACGGATTTACATTTGACCATATTAATGGTACTAAAATTGGCGGTACCATATTTGACCGTAAAGGGCAAAGACATACTGCGGCTGATTTGCTTCAATATGCAAATCCTAAACGGCTCACTGTTCTTCTCCATGCTACTGTCAGTCGGATTTTGTTTAGGTGGAAAGGTTTGAAATTTTGAATGAAGCATCTAGGTTTGGAAAAAACCTACTTCCACCATTTTGTTTATATGCAAAAATGTATGTGCAGGAAAACAGAAGCCAGTAGCTTATGGTGTGATATTCACTGATGCATCTGTTATTAAACACAAAGCATACTTAAACCAAGAATCAGGTTTAGGATCGAAGAACGAGATCGTATTATCAGCCGGTGCACTGGGAAGTCCTCAACTGCTAATGTTGAGTGGTGTTGGACCAGCTGATCATTTGAGATCCCTAAACATTACGGTTGTGGTTGATCAACCTCTTGTTGGCCAAGGGATGTCTGACAGTCCTGTGAATGCAGTCTACGTCCCTTCTCCTATAGAGGTTGAGGTATCACTAGCACAAGTTGTTGGCATTACCGAATTCGGGAGTTACGTTGAAGCGGTTAGTGGCGCCAACTACCTGGAACGTGCTTTTGGGAATGTTGCAAAGGATCTGGAGATATTTTTACCTCATGTAAGTTGTTGCCTTGTTGGAATTCATTCTTCTGATGCCCAAAGTAGCATTTTCCTTCATATAGTGTCTTCTACTTTTCCATCTCAGTCTAAAACTATGGGGATTGTTTATTCGTAGAATCACCAGCTCCACACGACTAACGTACCACCAAAACAAAGAGAAGTGATGAAGAATGATCTTAATTCCACTGCATTTAAAGGTGGGTTCATAGTTGAGAAACTCATTGGTCCTTTGACCCTTTATCAACTGGCCTTCTTGAGCTGGCAACCAAGAACCCAAATGCCAACCCAGTTGTCACTTTCAACTACTTCAAAGAACCCGAAGACCTCCAACGGTGTACTAATGGTATTAAAACAATCGAGAAGGTAATATCATCCAAGGCATTCTCTAAATTCAGGTACAACACTATCATTTAAGCTACAAGTCATTCGAAATTACTTGCGCCCGTATTTGAATATACCCTGGTTTGATCATTCTTAACTATTTATATACAGGTATGATAATATCTCCTTCCAGGCACTACTCAACCTAACTTCGAGTTTTCCCATAAATTTGGTACCCAAAACTGGTAATGACCCCACATCATTGGTGCAATTCTGCAAATTTACTGTGCTGACTATATGGCACTACCATGGAGGATGTCAGGTTGGGAAGGTCATTGATCAGGATTATAAGGTTCTTGGTGTTGATTCTCTAAGGGTCATTGATGGATCGACATTCATCAACTCTCCTGGCACAAATCCTCAGGCTACAACTATGATGCTCGGAAGGTATAATATTAATATTAACTAACTTCATCTTACACTATATTGCCGATAACTAATTGATAGTCGACTATTGCCCTTTTTGTGCTGTTTTTATTATCAATGACAATGATGAGAACATGGATAACGTAGGTACGTGGGAATCAAGATTCTGAATGACAGACGATTGCCACTAAATGGGACTATGGACGGGCCAAACTCGGCGAATCAAGAAATTAGATTAAGAGGAAGCAAAATTCTTGAAGGGGCAGCAGGAAAGCAAATATTGGGCCTATTGCATATTTAGGCATGGACAGGGATAGCAGCAAGTGCGCACCCTTGTTCTACATTAGATACGCTACTGCTAACTAGATGATTGAATCAAACTACGTACGGAAGTAGTATTCGATAAATAACAATCAATATAGCTATATTCTATATCTCTATTCTGTTCAGAGTTTCTCTGTGTACTTCGACCAGTAGTAATCTGGTAATCATAAATTGCAAATTTGAATAATGAATACAGCACTGGCTAGCTAGGATTGTAATATGCACGCTATCCTCCTTGAAAGGTACTAATGGCAGATTTCAGAAGTGATAACTAAGAGCACTTCCTATGGACTCAACAAAACAAGGATTTGTTTGTTTTGATCCCGCTATGGACACAACAAACATGAAAAACGGATGAACAAGCCAACAAATTTGTTGGTTTGTTGAGTGAGATGGAAGAACAGGGGTGCTTGATGGAAGGTCGGGCGATCGTGGCACAAGCGCTGGCGTTTGAGCCAGAAACGCCGGCGTGTGTCCCACAACCGCCCATTATTCCATCATTCGCCAGCATCTCTGGTAATAGCGCCGCGTTTTCCCAAAACCGCCAACGGCTCCTTTCATCCAACGATTGTTGCTCAATTTTGTTTCCCTATAAATTCAGTTCATCTCCAAACTTAAAACTCACACCTTCTTCATTTCTGCCTCAAAATTACTCAATTTCATATCATCTCTAATTTTTCTTTTATTTCAAACAAAACTATTCATATCAACTCAATCTACCAGAAAAAATCTCATCTCTATAAATTTCATTTCTAACAAATATGGCATCCTCATTGCACCAATCACAACAACGATCACAACAACAAACACAATAACAATCACAACAAGAAACACAATAAAATACACAACAAAATACACCTCAATCACAACCAAGAAACACAAGAATTCGTGGTGTCAAGCATACGATGGATGAAGACGAGTCACTTTGTAGAAATTATGTATTATATATATTAGATGAAATCAATGGTATTTATCAAGAAAAGAAAATTTATGAAGAGATTTTACAAAATATTTGTGAAGAAACCGGTAACATCAATAGACGTGATGCCGATGGGTTATGTCATAGTTTTCACAGATTTTCAGCATCCGTTAATGAATATGTAGCTTTGATCACTCAAATGTGGCGCAATAGAAGAAGTGATGATGGAAAAGCGGATGTGGAACAAAGATGTGGGGAAGAGTGGCAAAAAGGCCACAAATCGGGCTTCCAACATGAAACTTGTTTCACCATTTTGAGGGTGCTTAACAAGTTTAATCCTTGCTTGCTGGAAGGTAATCAAGTGCTTGCAAGATCAACACATGGTCCAATCTCGCAGGACTTTCATAATGGTGGGCCTGCTTCCTCATCCGAAGGAACTGAATCTCCATATACTAGCTCTCCAAGTAGTCAGGAACAACACAACACCAATCTAGACGTTAACACCAACGTCAAGAGAAGAATATGAGGGGGTCAGAAAGCTGCAAAAGTAGAGATAGATGCATCCCAACGAGCATTAGAAGGAGGTTCAAACGAGTTCAACTATGATGTGCACAAGGAATTCGAGTTGGAGATAGAAGCAGATAGAGCCAGGGACCGTGGCATTGCTATAAACCAATCCCGAAAAAGTCGTATTTCGCAAGAACAATACTACATGGATTGTAAGCTAAACAAGCTACTCTCCTTGAAAACTTCAACAATGAACGAACGAAAACTTGTTGTATATGGAATAAGGAAATGGATGCGGCCGAACAACAACAAGTCGCTCAACAAACTGTCCAGTTTGAGAATGTGGAAGAAGACGAAGATGTTGCCTCGAAAGAAAACGAAGACGAATACAGTCTTGATAACTGATTTTAATTCTTGTTCAGTTAAGTTTAATTTAATTGTACTCGTTTATTCAAAATTACTTCTAATATAATTGTCTTAATTTTAATTTTAAGTGTAGTCGTTTAAACAAACAACTTTAAATTAAAAAAACATGTTAATTAAAATAAACAACACTAAATTAAATATAACATCCATGTGACTCTGCCTCGCCCCCACACATCGTTTCTTGCTCCTTTTAAATCCCAAAGGTGCTTAGTTAGATCTTGTCTTAGTTGTCCATAGATTCCCCGATTTTGGAGTATGTCAGTGGAAAGTCTATATTCTCTTGCCGGTCTCCCATGCTTCACCACAAGATTCGACCTCAAATCTTCACATGGAAAACTAGTCCAGGTTGTGTCACGTCTGGTTTCTTCAATGACCATGTTATGCAGAATGATACAAGTCAACATAATTTTGTTCATTTCTTGAAGATCAAAAAAGTGTGTTGGCCCATCTATGATGGAAAACTTCATTTTCAGTATGTCAAAAGCGCGTTCAACATCCTTTCTTCATTTTATTTGTTGGGTGTTAAAGTACTTCATATCCTTCGAAGTCGTCGGTCCAAAACCTACCTGACTATAAGATTGAACCATAGTTGACCACTTTGGATAGATTCCTTCTAGATAATAAACCTAAGTGTAGTGATGACTGTTGATGGTGAAATTGCAGTGCGGCGCGATCTCATTCTTAATATCTTCAAACAATGGTGACTTATATAAAACATTGAGATCGTTATTTGAACCCCGGGAGTCAAAAAAAGCATGCAAAAACCAACAATCATAAGTAGCTGAAGCTTCCAAAATTACAGTTGGTTTTGAACAATGACCATTATATTGTCATGCCCATTCAATCTGACACGCATGCCACGTCCAGTGCATGCAATCAAGACTACCTGACATTCCAGGAAAACCCTTCTCTGTGTTTTCTGCAGTAATTCTTTGAACATCTTCCTAAGCAGGCTATCTTAAAAAGGTTGGACCCAAATTCTCGACTATTGTTTCGCAAAATAATTTGAGATACCTAAAGAGGTTGTTTTCCCAATACGGATGTAATTATCTGTGGAATCCGCTGGTACCCCGTAACATAGTGTACGGAAGGTCGCAGTGACCTTTTGTTCGGGACTAAAGTCTCGTACATGTCGTGCATCATACTGATAATTAAATAAAGGTTGTACCTGACAAAGTTCGGAAATAATCCTCTGCGTCAAGTTGCAGTCCATGCGGAATCGCCGCTGAAAATCCTCATCGGAATAGACACAATCATAATTAAAATAATTATGAATCATCTTTTCGTGGTAAAAATGTCGATCTCACCACACCAATCTTCTAGTCGTAACTTTATATGGCTTTAAAGGCTTTGGTATGATCCCGGTTTGTAACTGCAAATAAAAATTCGCGTTCTTCTATATTGAATTGCATCTTCATCAATATGACGAAAAACTCCATATACATTTTGTCATGCCCCAACCTAATCACCTGCTTAGCTAATAGGATTACAACCTAATTGAAGCATCAACCTATATTACCTATCTTAAGAAGCTCTTACATAAGATGATTCCAAAAACAAACCCAAACACTCTGATATTGTATAAATGAAGAACTCTCTTGTTATATGAATATATTATTGTGTTGTTTTACAGAATAAAAAAGAATAAAGATATATAAAAGATTCATAACATCACTAACATCGCAAAAAGATTTAAGCTACGATAACGCATATCTTCCCGCGCACCATTTCTTATGAGTAATGAAACTGAAGTGCGGACGAGTGAGCACATCATCTCAAAGGGGTGCCTAATGGAAACATATAACCTAGAAGTAATCACTTACATGCTTCACAGTTCTAAAAGATAATGAAATTAATACCCAATAATAGAAGAATAGCAGATAACATCTTTTACACACAACACCAAATAGAAGATTGCTTCAACTCTTTTCCCCTGATATTGCGTCCATCGTGGCAATATCCATGATCCACCACCGGATGGATCTACGAGAAACGAATTAAACAACCTAAACATATGTTATCCTAACCTCGTCTCACTCAATGGAGAAGAAGATGCCAGGAATAACTCCAGTCTCAAATGATAGCTTGAATCTAGGTACCGTAAGAATATTATCGTAGAATGCGTTCACTTCATAAATCCAAATGCCACCATCTAAGTCTAGAATATAATAAGGTTTTGATTACTATGGTCTGACCTCGCACAGCAGGTTCACAAAAGGCCCAATCATTATTCGTAGTCCGAATTCTCAAAATAATGACCATATCCAATCATGAACCTAGATTTTCTTCCTAAGTCAAGGTTATAGTAACCCAGTCATACTACCAAGACTGCACAATCAAGTATAATATGCACATGAGTGACTTTCCCAAATAAAATAGTATATATAATAATCAACCCGGGTAAAGCCGGACAACTAGGTAATAATAAACCGGGGTAAAGCCGAACTACTATATTAAGACAATAAAATGTAATAATGATCAACTGGGGTAAAGTCGGACTACTAGGTAATATTCAAACAACGTAGCATTGCGCTACTAAACTTAGCCAAGAGCTATGGGGAATCACAGACACTCTTCGCGGGGAAACCACCCAACGCATATTACAAAACATACCCATTGAATTACAAACAATATGCCTACAGAAATTAAAGACTCAGCATGCTCGCAGATAAAATAAACTTAATTATTACAAGAAGGTTACAGAGTTCCCACCTGGTTTGATGACAAGCCACGCATACCTTGTATTCCTCAATCCACTGGTTCATCCTTTGAATCGATCGTTGTTAATATAAAATAATTGTTAATCACACAAGCACTCTAAGAATTTAGCCAATAGGCTCATATAAGGTCCATAATACAATATCATACAAGTCTCTAGTTATACGTTAAGTGAAATAACTATTGGTTCTATAACATGATAATAAGTAATTTTGGTATAAACCGATACATACCTATCCAAATAGGGTCAAATTAGGTACCCTCGAAAAATGCTACAACTTTGCAGAAGGAACCGGAAGCTAATTCGGACCATAAAGGGTCCAAAACATCAAAACAATAAATCTGGCCCTTACCCTAGTCCACGGGCCAAACCGGCACGGTCCACTAAACTGGCCCACCAAAAATATTCATAAACCAGTCTGACTAGGATCGAGTCAGATGAGTCAACTGAGTCAGCGATCTGACTCGGTCATCTTCTTCACTAAATCTCTGAAATATTCCAAGTGATGATACTAAACTCAACTCTAGATATCATCTTCTAGGGTCTCTATATTACAATATTTACATCCAAATTAAACAATCTATGGCTCATTAGAATTAAGGGATCATCCTCTACAATTTTACCGTACTGTATGTTCTCCAATTCTGAGTTTAACCTATCTAGAAAGTCTCATACTTATGACTATTCATGACTGAATACCCAGTAATACAGTTTCGACGGGACATTTTTTAGGAACCGTATCTCACTCGATTCTCAACGGAATTAGACAAACTTTATATGTACATAAACACCACCCGACTTACTACAATTATTGTTTATAGATCCAAGTCTAATTCCATACCTAAGATACCTAGAAAAGTCTCTATATTATGACCAGTGACACTAATACCATATATCAAATCATAGATTTCCAAAGTTATGAAGTTAATTGGTTCTAGCATGTACTCAATATCTAAAAGCTACCCAATCATCAAAAATATACTAGGAATGTATTTAAAGGTTACCTTCATTAGTTGTGTAAGTTTTTATCATCATCATCACCCTTTTTATCAAGATCATCATAAACAACCTAAACTCCATCTTCTTTCTCATAAACCATAATTGATTGCTATCTGTTGGATAAGTATCTTCGTTACCGATTCTCTAATAATACAACTCGTGTATTATCCACCGATCCGTTACAACTCTTTGTAACATGTATTACATTTCATAATACCAACAACAACACAAGAAAAAAAGGATAGAATAAGATGATCAATTACAAAACTTAAACAAACTTACTTGGGTGTATTGAGGCGAGTAATCTCTTTGCTTAAGACATTTGATGCCCTGTATATAATGATGTTACAGATTTAGCGCCATATGTCTCCAACATTCAACAATACCTCGATGTTTTTCGCAGCACTTCGATAACACCAAACAACGAACGCGAATAAATGTAGCACAAACTATTCTTTAACTCTTGAAGACACATGCAAACCCTTAAATTTCTAGTACTAGTTTTATGACTCTAAAAACATATTTGCAATGGAGAATGACTGGGGTTTATAAAGGTTAGATGTGACTCATGGAGAAGTCCTTTCATGAAGAGTTACAACCTTTAGTGCATAGTCACATCCCTTGGGATAAGACACTACATATTGAAAAGGTTTAAGTGAGTGGACACATCCATTCACACTAACTAACTAACTCATATTTCTATTCAAAATTCCAACAATCCCCCACATTGAATAGAAATCCATACAAGTTTAATGCAGACACTAGAAAGAGTTTGTGCGCAGAACATCACTGCATCTGGAGAGATAACTTTTGGCTTTGAATCTTCCGTAGTGAATACCTACCGGGTTTACTAGTTGTTAGGTGAACGCGATGTCTTGAACCTCCCAACTTTATGATGTAACCGATGCAATAGATATCACACGGTTTATTTCCTTACATATCTGGTTCTCGGTTGTGTTCATTTCGGCCCTGAACGATGTTGGTTTTTCATGAGTGTTCTAGATTAACTTAGCCTTATAGTTATCATAAGCGGCACCACTTGACACTCATATAGGTGATCTCCTATTTGAAAGTATCCTACCATACTTTTCTTAGTCAAACTAATCCATATGAATTATTAATAGAAAATCTCAACCTCTCACTTGAAAAGCAACACTTTTCATCATAGAAATGGGAAAGAGAGTAAACTCTCACAGTGTTTCCGGTGAGTATAAATTTATAACTTGGTTGTCCCTTTTGAACCTAGATAACCATGGGATCTCCAATCGCTAGGTTGGGTGTCCGCTATAAATACTACTCTATATAGGCTATCTCATTTCCCTCGATGACGCAATTATACGCTCTCTAGAATTCGTATCTTTTGCCGACTTGATACAATTCACATACACTTTTTCTTTCAGAGTGCGCACTTTTGATAGCAATTGCATTATGGTGTTATATCGTGGATTTACTTGCCGAACATACCATAATATCTCAAACTATGTGTTTCTTCCTGTAGGGCCAAAATATCGCACAACACATTTTCTTAGTGTGCGAAATTCATTCATTTCCTTAGCGCGTGAGAAGACGTAGCACGGGCATGAGAAGACAACGTGCGAGAAGACCCAACATACGCGTGCGAGAAAATCGCACGTCAGATCTGAAAATAGGGGCTTTGATTAGCTTTCATCCACTATGTAAACACTTATATAAAGAGAAAGGCAGGAGAGAAAAAGAGATGACACATTTTGTAAAGAGAGACTTTATCTTCTTTATCATCTTTTTCCCCAAAACTAGATTTAGAGCTCTACCTAAAATCCATTAATGGAGATACTAAATGTAATATTCATGTAATTACAACAATCATAGTGAAGAACCATGGATGTAGATCACATTGATCGAACCATGTAAAAATCCTCGTGTTCAATTTACATTTCCATCACTTTAATCTTCATTTTCATGGTCAATATATTTAGATTTATACCAATCGTTAAAGGGGTGTTAGTTGCGGGATTTCTCACTACTACATTTTAGCGTTAGAAACACTACCTGCTGCTTGTTGGACCGAAGGAAATTAAAGAACTTAGCTACTATTGATCACAGATCTCATTGAATTTTCAAGGTTTAAGGGCGAAAAGGGAAGTTAAGTTCCAATGAAAGAATATATGTCGTCAGGCAGCAAACATCATCAGAATCCCAGGACAATAATTCGAAGAAGCACGACAGAGTTGAGAAGGACAAAATTAGTACAAAGCTACAGCAACAACTAAATCTAAAAAGGATGAATTCTGTTCCTATTATATGATTTTAGTCTTTATATTCTAAGATCTAGTGATTTAAACCAAAACTTTGACTAGATTTTTTCCAGATCCATAAACTGCTTTTCACCAAAATGTTGATTTTATGATTAAAAAACTGATTCAAAGAATAATACTTTCATTTTTTTTATGATTAAAAAGCCTGATTCAAGGTGATTTTTGTTTACAGATTTACAACCTACAAAACTTGATTTACAAATCCATTTAAATGAATTTCAGAAACATTGAGTATGAAAATTTTTTAGCTGATTTGGAGAATTTTCCCATGAACAAAAACCAGACGAATTTTCGATGATAATTTCATTCTCCAAAAGACAACGCTTAGCACAAACTTCACTAGATTTTTCACTGAATTGATTTGTTGTTCGCAGCAATGCATGATTGGAGATCTTCCCAGCATAAATTATTAATAGGCGACGAAATGGTTCCACAAGTTCGCAACGCAAAGAAATGGAACTTAATCTTCTCCCTAATCTTAGCATTGTTTTTCTTCTATTTATTAGCTCCACAGGTTAGCAGCGCGAAAAAATGGAGCAAAGACAAGGAGCAATGAACGAAGTCTCAATACTACCGGAAGATAAATCTAACGGAAACGTGTGCGATGAAACAGAGGCGAAGAGAAAATCAGAGTGACGCCCAAACACGAAGAGAATGCAGGGTATTATTATGCGAAAGAATGAACACCAAATACCGATAGCAAGACCATGATATCCCAGGAGAAAGAACTACAGGTGAAGAAGTTAGCATAGGAGAAAATTTTACAGGTAAAGAAAAAGCATCATTACAGCGCGAAGAAATCAACAAACACGGAGCGGTAATTTCTAAAGGAGAAACTCCAAAGACAAATGCAAGGAGAAATACATGGACAAACGCAAAGGAAGGATGGTGCTACGCGAAAATAAAGGACCAGTGGAAGTAGACAGCATGAACATCTCAAGGCAACTCACGTGAATCCTTCATGGGGATTATCAAGCATGAAAAAAAGGAAGAAAGAAGCAAAATCAGGGAGATTGCGTGCAGCTCGAAGACCAACAGCAGGCGGTTACAATATAAGTCTAATTTTTTGCAGGTGAAGGGAATAATAGCAAGAGGTGCAAAGATCAATCAAAGGCAGGTGGAGGAAAAAAAAAAGAGCAGGAAAGTAGCAGGCCAAGGAATCATTAAAGCGCGAAAAAGAAAAACAGCGAAGAACAGGTTTCCCGTACTAAAACAAAGAAGTACAGGGGAATAAGACGCAAAGGAAAGGACGGGCGAATAAATGAGAGCAACAGAACAGCCAAAGACGAAGGTAAAGCTAGGAGCTCAACTAACATTTGGGAGATTCGGCTTGTAAATGAAGAAGAAGAGCAGATAAAGACGAACAGGACGTAGACAACTTCAAACTTCCAGGAGCAACTTTCAGCTCGCGGAGGAAGTGGAATGTAAAGAAGTTAGCATGGGAGGAAGTTTTGCAGGTGCGAAGGAAAAAGGAGAGGACATCAAACAAATAGGAACAGCCACAGCAAATGAGAAAGAATTCGCACCCTGCAAAGACAAAAGGCGAAAGAAAGGAATCAATAGGCTTGAGCGACAAGGCTCAATGCGAACAAAAACAATTTAGGTGAAGAAATATTCTTAGGCGAAGACAAAGCTTCTCGTACAGACAGCCAACGGCGGGAATATCAAGGGAAAAAGAAGTAAATTTCAAAGACGCAGACGTACAGGAAAAATAACTGGAGCAAATATTTGACCCACGAACGTCATGCAAAGCAACAGCAATCATTAATGAATTTTCTTTTTCTCTTAAAATATTTTACTTTAACAGAGACAGGAGGATACAGGGAAGTATCTAAAATTGGAGCAAATGGCAAAGGGAGAAAACACAAACAAAGGCGTCCAATAGAACATAGAAAACTCAGGGAGCAACGGCCAATCGGAGGAACCAACAAAGGAAAAGAGAAAGGATATGAATTTCCGTGGGCAAAGAAAGCAGATGACTCATGAAGATTATCCTATCAGCAAACAACGATGACAATTTCCTAAACACAAACTGCAATGGACCTGCAAACGAAAAGCCAAGAACAACACAACCCTAAAGGGAGGTGCTTGACAATGAACAAATAAACAAAGATCACCGAGAATAGCAAAGGAACGAACTCAAGGAGAGACTTCATAATATGTCACACAGCAAACGATGAAAGTGCAAACAATCCAATGGATCGATGACGATGGACGCATTACTCAGTGCAAAGCCAAGCCACAAAACCTTAAGATTCTAAAGGCGTAAAGAAGAACCAGAGTTACAGGGCGTAGAAGAGAAGTGACAGGGAGAAGAAGAGTTTCATGTTAAGAAGTATGAAAGACGAATCTAAAACAGCATATAAATTGAGTTAGCCGCGTACGTTTTAAAACCTACAAACTACAAAGAGCGATAACATAAGAGTAAGTTATGCGACTCTTACCACATCAATACAACACAGGAACTCGCACAGATGGTCGAGAGAAAAGTGAATAAAGTGCATGCCGCGCGTTCAATTCTCACCCCACTCATATTTTTAACATATTTTTTCAAGAACAGCAAAGGGCGAATATAAGTCAAGTTTTAGCATTGTGCGTTCATTCCGCACAAAAAAAATAGCATAGTTGGTAACGGGCGAAAAGAATGAACTTGATGCTGTGTAATCGATTCTTTACTCCACCATATTTTTTACATGTTTTCCTACAACTTCGCAGGAGGAAGAAATGAATAAGAGGGCGGCGTGAGCTAGCTCAATCGATAAAATGTGAAGTTAATGATTTTCAGAATGGAACTTCAAATCCTCACTCATGCGTGTTTTTTCGCATATTTTTGGAACACCAAGAGCGAATATAACGATAAAAGGAAGCTCGGTTACATCCTCTCAAAAACCAAGAGCTCGCACAGTTGGTTCGGTTGATTGAGTTCGCACAGCAGCTCACAGGATTGATTCTCACTACACTCATATTCTACATATATTTTTTCATCAGTTGTTCAATTCGCATATTAAAGAGTGGCAATATCAATAAATTCGCATTGTTGTTCAATTATTCCGCATACCAGTTCAGGTCCGGAGTTCGAAGCCCAACTTCTTCTCAAATTTTTATTCAAAATTCATCCCACAACCTCATACGAATTCATTCACACTAGTTCAACATCAACAACTCAATTATAATAATACAGATTATCGACCCAATTACACCCACAAAGATCATCATCGCATGAAGAATACTGAGAAGAAAAGAAACAAAGGCAATATCAAGGGCGGTATCAACGCACCAAGAGAAACTCAAATTAAGCTACAAATTCACATCAAGAAAAATAGAGCGTTACAACAAGTAGGAAGAAAAGCAAAGAAGAAGAAAGAAACTACAAGAGAGAAAATGATGACAAAATACACAAGCAGAAGAAAGAGGCAATGATAAGACCTCATAAATAAGACCTCAATAGGAGGCAATAAAAATTAAAACCTCTAACTAGGGAGGCTGGGTATCCAATTATGGCGTGCACCCTAGTTCGCACTTGTGCAAGAGGCAAAATAAATAAGCTCTAACACGCGTCATAATTGGGGAAAAACCTGGTAATGCATGGCTCAGGCGAAAGCCATACCAACCCTGGGATCTGAGTCATGGAAGGTTGGGGCGAAATAAAAGCCTATCCGGTATAGACTCCTTAGTCGAAAGGCTAAGCTACTAAGTTCTCTATTATGGAGTGTAGAAACTCGACCAGCGCATCGTGGTACACGTTTGAGCCAAGGGTGCCGGGGGCGTCTGGAGCGTACCTCGCCGCTCTTGGAAAGTCCTGGCTATGATACACTCGGTCCTCAAGACACCCCACTTAGGGTGCAGTCTCTAAAGAGACCGCGAAAACAACTGGTTGTTGCATCACTGGATGGGAGGATCCCACCCCAACCTGGTAGGGGTACGTCTCCTTGAAGGGGCAATCAGGGGAAGATAAGGACGACACCCTCCATTAGGGAGCTGAATTGTGTCAAAATATGTCAATATCATGGGACTATAACTGAAACAAGAGTATAGGTCTGTTGTATTGGCGCATAAATATATCCTGCAGAGGCAATAATACAAAATATGATAAGGCGAGATCAATGGGTCAATACACGAAAGCGTAAAGACCTCCTGCGATTTCGTCGCACGACCCAAATGAATACCCTGGGGCAAGGATAAGTCCTATTAATAGGGTGAGGCTGATTAAGACCTCTACTTAGGGGGGCACAATAAGACCTCCATAAGAAACACAATGCAGGAATAAACAAGGGAGGCAATAATACAATGCGATAGAATGAGATAAAGATGGACAAAGAACAAAGGGGAGAAAGATGAAGCACAAGCAAATGAACATGCGAGGAACAATAAGTACGCGAAGAGGAAAACATATACTAAAGACAAATACAAAACAATAAAGATTGAAAGCAATTTGAAGTTACATCAAAATTAGCGCGGCACAATAAGCTAAATAACACAAACGTTATCTATACGTTCCATTTAATCAACAATAGATAAGCATTCTCATCATATAAGCATCACATTCGCATAACACAAACATTCTCATTGCATAAGCATTTCATGGCATAAGCATCGCATACACATTTAATGGCATAACCATCACATAATCGTCATAATCGCACAAGTGTTTTCCAAAATTTTATGGAATAATGTCACATGATAAAGCACAAAGAAATCAATACCACGCAGGAAATTAAGGTAGGATAAACAAGATGGCATGGCCAAAGGAGTATGCAATTATTTCGCTAAGTCCTTTCGCATCAACAACTTAAAAATATTATACCATCGCATGAGAAGAAAAGATGAGGCAGAGGCAAGGCAAGAAAAAAGAGCAGCACCAACAATTCAAAGAGAGGAGTATTTCTCATCTACAATAATATCATCATCAATCTTCACTAAAGCTCATCATCCCGAAAGAAACAATGCTCAAATACAAGTTCGCAATCAACATCACCAATCAAAGCATCTTCATCTTCATCAATAATTCTTCCCTCATAGCTAAAGAACAAAGGAGATTATGGAATACAAAGAAAATATTTGATGCTCTTTAGTTTCTCAGTCAGAATTATCTCCAAAGATGACGTTCACTCAGGAATAACAAGAATCCTCAACAACAATGGAGCACACGAAATAGAAGCTATCTCAAAGAATCCGCACACAATAGTTCACTAACCTCCAACATCAACAATCCTCGAAGCATCTTCTTTACAAAATCAAACAAACTCAAGCTCAACAAAATCTCTAAAGCACCAAACCCATTAAAGCTTCAAGACGTTCAACATCAACAACCAACCCGTAACCTCAAACACCATGATTCTCAGGAAAGTTCAATACCATCTCAATTACTCCAACACCCAGTACGCAGAGGAAAAATAAAAAAACAATAAATCTTCCCATCAAGAGCTTGTGAATCAACAACGGAAAAGTTTCAGAACTTCACAAAAGAATAGAGGCAAATACGTATTTTTTAAGTTTAGTTTTCTTTCGTTTGTTCCTTCAACAACAAAGATCAAAGGCTACACCAACATCACACATCTCACTCCAACAACTATAACAAGGAGGATTTTTTCTTAAAGATCGCTCTTCGAGCAATATTCAACAAAAAAGAAAGAGGCAAAATGTAGGGCCAAAATATCGCACAACACATTTTCTTAGTGTGCGAGATTCATTCATTTCCTTAGCGCGCGAGAAGACGTAGCACGGGCATGAGAAGACATAGCACGTGCGAGAAGACCCAACATAAGCGTGCGAGATCACCGCACGTCAGATCCGAAAATAGGGGCTTTGATTAGCCTTCATCCACTATGTAAACACTTATATAAACAAAAAGGGAGGAGAGAGAAAGAGATGACACATTTTGTAGAGAAATACTTTATCTTCTTTATCATCTTCTTCCCCAAAACTAGATCTAGAGCTCTACCCAAAACCCATTAATGGAGATTCTAAATGTAATATTCATGTAATTACAACAATCATAGTGAAGAACCATGGATGCAGATCACATTAATCGAACCATGTAAAAATCCTTGTGTCCAATTTACATTTCCATCACTTTAATCTTCATTTTCATGTCCAATATATTTAGATTTCTACCAATCATTAAAGGGGTGTTATTTATGGGATTTCTCACTACTACACTTCCAAGATAATTGTTTGATCAGAACAATCTATTTCTAGCATGCATATACTTTGGCCACACAAATATGTATCAAAAAAATCTGGAAATCACTTTACATCTTTTCTGACTTCGCGTCCGAAGTCCAGAATCCAATGTTGATCTCTTATCAACATTCATTTAAGTGATTGATTTATATCGATACTCTCGCTTTGCTATAACTATTGTATACTGGGTTGCATAGACGCGGACACGACGCGGACGCGGACGCGGACACTATAAAATTCTCAAAAAACTAGGACGCGGATACGTATATACATATTTTATTTATATTATTTATATATATAATCATGTATTTATTCAACAAAGTCAACTATTTTGATCCTAAAAATTAAAAAATGATGCTACATGTGTATAAATTTTCAAAAGAATAGAAGATATCGTTTGTTTATACACATCGAAGGTCAAACAATCAGTCACTATTAAACACATGGCACAATCAAAATGCATTCTTAGAACAACAGATGCCCAACTAAGGGTATACGTGATGTCATTTTCAATTACAAAACCCTAATAAAGACCTAAATTATTGATCTAAATGTTTGTCTTTCTTCATTTGGTTAATAATAGTAAAAATAAAGGAAGAAGTTTAAATGAAAATGAAAAAAAAAAATGCGTCGGACACGCGTCATCGATGCGTCCAAATCAGACGTGCGCAGGACGCGCAAATTGGTGCGTCGGACATGCGTTGTGTCAGCATCTCACACGCATCCCGTGTCCAACGCGAGTCGGACGCAGACACGACTCAAGAAATGGACCGTCCGTGCAACCCAGATAGTATACAATAAACATAATTTACCCATTGAAGACTTTTGAGTCATCACTAGCCACCCGTAGGGTAACGACCCATATGCTTCAAGGCTACTTCCCTTGACAAATAATTTGACTCATAAAGTCTGCTTGACTCAAATAGATCTATTACTTTACTAGCTATTTTCCAGAGTCACCCCCACATTTCTATGAATCCATCATGAAAATGATTCTTCTTTTATCACAACTAACCCCCACAATTCAGCGGTGCACCGGTAAATTCCTTCTCCTTGAATGAATTTTTCTTCCACCTTTAGCGACACCTTGTCTAATCTCTATCATAGATTAGGATTTCATTGGGTCTAAGCATGATTAACAACTTTGAAACTGTGAGCACACAAACCTGCGGGGGGTCCGAACGCTCACAATCAATCATTATCATCTAAAGAGATTGTGATGATGATATCCTGGTGTTGATTCATTGGCTCAAAACCTTCGGGTTTATCATGGCCTCATCTAACAACTCCATGCGAGGCGTTTGCGCATGGGATATAAGTATTAAGGAAAACAAAACATATAAGTAAACATCCATGGAGCTAAATAAATGTAAAGTGCTGAAATGTAAATAAGACCAAGGTTTACGTGGTTCAGCACTAAGGCCTACATCCACGGGGTTTGTTGTTTTACTATGTTCTTCACGGTTACACGAATAGTCGAATGACTTTTGGGTTTACATGTTTCTCTCTCCTAAGTGATTAACTTACCCTTGCAATCTCTCTCTCTCTCTCTCCTTCTCTTCCTGATTTTTCCGATCTCCTTTCCTCTTGGTGGAGATGGGGTATTTATAAGGTTAGAATGTGGGACCCATCTCTGAAGACCGTTGGAACCTTATCTTCTTGTGTCCTTGCGTCCATCACGCGGAGGTCTGCGTTTGCCCCTTGATCCCGCAGAGGCATCCTCGCTCGTTCCACAGGTTGGTCGACACGTACACTGCTCAGAGTGTTTAATGCGGGTAGTTGAGGGGTCTGCTCGTGTCAGACAAGTGTCTTTTGCCCCTGTCAGTTCGTGTCAGCTAACTTTCTCTCCACCGTTGATCTTAGCTTCTCTTTTGGGGATGAGATAAAGTAACTCCTCGGGGTTTATTTGGTGTTTCGTGACGCATCATGTTTTGATGTTTTGGCCTGCATGCTTTCCACGTATCTTTTTATATACACGTGTCTGATAGTGAGATATATGTGTACACAATTTGCCCATATCTTCGGGCTTGAATGACTAATGGGTGTCTTGAAGAAAAACTATCGTCGCATATTCTTCTCACTCCTAATAACTTCTCCTAGATACTTGGGCACGTCTTTTATTCGTGCACTAACTGCTTATGTAGGGCTGCACATGGGCGGGTATAAGCTAAAACCAACCTCGCACCCACAGACTGCGGGTTTTTTTTTTATAACCAACCCCGCACCCACAAACAACGGGCGGGTTTTGTTACCCGCCCGCTACGGGTTGGGCGGGTATGGGTTTAAACGGGTTTAAACCCGCTTTATATTCAAGTATTTAGAGTAACTTCTATTCTCCTTGATTAAGTGAGAAAAAAAAAACAAAACCCCCAAAATATTCATATCTAGGAAGTTCACAGATGAAGATTAAGTGTTGAATCTGTTGATTTTTCGATTGTTGTCGATTTCTGGTGAAGATTCGAAGTTGTTGTTGTCGATTTCTGGTGAAAATTTCTGGTAATTGTCGTTCGTAAGTGAAGAAGAAGAACTGAGGAGGAAGAAGAGGAGAGGCCGAACAAAGAGAAGAGTGTAGAAAGTGAATGAGGGTTATCAGTTATCCTATCTACTAGTATTAGGGTTTCATAATGGACGACTAGGATTAGTTTTATCTAATGGTATATAATCTGCGGGTTTTTTGGGCGGGTATGGGCGGTTATTAGGTTAAACCAACCTCGCACCCACAGACAGCGGTTTTTTTTTTTCATAACCAACCCCGCACCCACAACGGGCGGGTATGGATTAAAAACCCACGGATTTAGCGGGTACGGGTGGGTTTGGGTATCGTGGGTGGGTCTTGTGCAGCCCTATGCTTATGTAACGGGCACGTTTCCCATTCCTCCCTTAATTTCCTTCTCTTTCTTTCGGGTATTTTAAGGATAGAAAGAAAATTTAATTTCATTCTTCCTAAACGCTCTCTCAGTTTTCATTCTTTTTTCAGCCCTTAAATTCTCTGTCTGTCTTCATTGAACCTGTGACCTTAAATTCTCTGTCAGTCTTCATTGAACCTGTGATCTTAAATTCTCTGTCAGTCTTCATTGAACCTGTGATCTTAAATTCTCTCCACCTTAGCATTAATCACGCCCGCTTCCCCTGTTTGTTTCTTCTACTGCTGTTTTTGCCGGTAAGTTTTTCTTTTCTTTATTTCCACTGTTTCACGCTGTGTCAATTTGTAAATTCTCTGCTACTGTTGTTCCTTGTTTGTGATGAAGAACTTCTTCTGATGCTTGCATACTAGTTTTCCCTTGTTCTTCATCTTAAATTAAGGAAGCCACTATTTTGAGGGTATGAATTTTATGAAATTTTGAGCATGTATACTAATTTTAGGGTTTCTGCGTTATTGTGTGTGTATTGCTATGGATGTGGTTTTTTGATCGTTGGTAATGTTTTTGATTGTGTGTAACTTGTTCTTGATTTTAATCTTTTCGAAGCCATGCCTGACCGTCCGCGGCTTACTTATCAGACTCCTGATTCTGGGCTATCGAGATCTCCTCCGCGTAGAGAGTCTCAAGATGATGTTCGTCGGAGTCGAGTTTCTTCTGGAGCGAATGCCTCGTCCTCTAGGGAAGAGATTCCTCCGACAATTCCGTCTGGTTCCCGAAGAGTTTTCGATCGCGCAGCGGCTCGTCCTCATGATGATACTAGGAGTACGCAGGCTCCGCCTCGTGCTGTTGCTTTTGACATTCCTCCTCTACGTTCTTTAGTGCCCGAGCATCATCTGCGGTCTCCTCCAACTTTTAAAGGGAAGAATACGAAGGGTGTAGCTCCGAGGGCTGAATCTTCAAAGAACCCCCCTATGAAGAGAAAAGCTTCTGAAGCGTTTATTAGTTCATCCGGCCCCGCCGAGGAGGATGAGACTGCCCCCTTGATACGCAGTGTCTCGGTTAGTAGGAAAAAAGTAACCTTCAAGCATATTGATCTCGAAATATTCAAGGAAAAGCATGAGCTTCAAGCCTTCGAGGTTCGTTTCTATGCCCCTGAGGATGATATTACTTCTGAGCTTATCTCAAAGTATGAGTTCGATGAATTTCATTTGTTAACGACGGTTGGAGCATTCGAAGCTGGTCTTATGCTTCTGTTGTACAAATCAGGGGATTCCTTCTACTATGACGTACTCGCTAGTCGTGAAGGCTCTTCCACCAACACTCACATCCGTTCCGTATCCTAACTATCGGGATATTATCTCCGCTCCCTGAAGGAATGCTATCTGCGGAGTAAGGGGGAAACGTCGATGACTTGCTACGTCCCCAATCCCATGGAGAAGGAATGGTATACTCCTGTGAATTTCAATAAATCCTTCGGTGATTACGTCAATAGTAGGAATCGCAAGCCATGGAGTGTCAGCCTTCGGAATCTCCCTGCTCCTCGGGGCGAGATTCGTCTGTTAAATGAGGTCAGCGATGCCAAGTTGAAGTATGTTCCTGGCACGGAGGGGTCTAGTCGTCGGAAACTCTTCCCCGCGCGAGAGAGGATCAAGCGCGATCATGGCTACGAGTGGCACGCCACCGTTATCGAGATAGTTGGTCCGTGGGCTTACGGTTGGATTCCTGGTCCCAGCGGTTGGCTGCCTACCGAGAATAGTAAGCCACGCGAGTCTCCTCCTGCTCGCTATGGAGATTTCTGTCCCTGGCGTCTGAACTTTGCGGGTATGAATTTTCCTTATGCCCTTGAAGTCGTAGAGGGAGACGAGGAGGAAGGTTCGGGTGCCATACTTCCACCGAAGAATACCTCAACTGCTCAGGTACGCGGATTCTACCTGTGCTTCTCTTTTAGAATTTCATCAGTCGGGAAAAATAATTCTTTTTGTGGTGTTGGTTTCAGGTGTTGAAGAAGAAAAAGATTAGGCCGAAGCAGTCTTCTACTATTGTGATGGGCGAGGCTGAAGCCCAAGAAGAAGTTACTAGTCCAGTGAACGAAGAGTTTGCTGAGGATGAGATTACAGATGGGGAGGAACGTACTGGTACCTCCCCTATCAATGTCGAAGAAGAGGTCTTCGCTGGTCATGTTGGTGATGAAGGAAGGAACAAAGCCGTGGTGGCTGATGACGTTGTTATCGGGGATGTTTCCGTCCCTGCTGGTGATGCCGCGGATACCCTTCCCGCTTCTCAAGAATTTTCTTTTGATCGGATGTACTCCACGGGGGAGTTCTTTGACGAAGCCCTCGATTTTCCCGAGGACTTCTCTTTACTTTCCCCCAATGATGATTGGGATGTTCTTGGTGGTGATGGTAATGGAGACGCTACTGTAGAAGATGGTGGTGCGGAGGAGCATGCTGCGCATGTAGGCGCGGAGGAGCATGCCAACATTTGTGCTGAGGGGGTCGTGTCAGAGAAGGGGAAATCGGTCATCGATGCGCCTGCTGATAATCTTCCACAGTCGCCGACGTCTGAGGGTGAAGACGCCATCATGGATTGGTTCAAGGAAAAGAATCTTCTATTTGTCTCTCATCCCGCCCCTGTTGTTGCTGGGGAAAATGAATCAACCGCGTATACCCGTCGCATGATGGAGATGTCTTCTAAGGCGCGGGTGTCTGAAGCCTGGGGAAAAAGGTTGAGTGTTCCCGAAGCTACCCTTGTGCCGGAGCCTCCTACTTCCGTTGCCGATATGATGGCCATCGCCGACGGGTATCAATATGGCTTTCCGCAGCAGCGTGTGTTGGAGGTAAATTTTCGTATATAATTTTTCGTGGCGATCAAATGCTTCGGTGAAATAACGTTTTGTCATCTTGATGTGTAGATGATGAGGAGTGAGCATTGTAACCACGTGCTGTATCAGTTCTTCAAAGCGAAATCTCTGAAGCTCGAGGCTAAGCTTCGTCACAGGGAAAAGGAATTATCTGCGGCTGAGGTGGAAATAGAAGAACTGAAGAAAAGCCTTGAGGAGAAAGAAAAGCTGGGTGAAGCAGAGGTCGGTCTTCGTTCAGAGCTTGTTGCTGTGCGCGCTGAGTTAGAGCAAACTCGCATCCAAGTTTCAACTTTCACAGGTTTGGTTCTTTTCCCTCGGAGTATGTCGTCATTCTTCCATTTCTTAGTTGTTCTGTCTGAGTCTCCCTACCATATCTCCAGTGGGTGGTGTCCCCGAGCTGATATGGCTTCGAAACGAAAGAGCTCGGCAAAAATCTCGTATTAGAGATCTGGTTGAGAAAATTAAGAATGAAGCCAAGAAATGGGATGCTCGGGATGAGGTATGGCGCACGCGGCATATTCAGATGGTCGACATGCAAAATCTGTACAACCATGATCGTGCTTTATTTAATGGCACACTGCTGTGGACACGTGATAATCTGCGGGAAGTCCGTGAGCGTACTTCCTTGTTGGAATCTAGGATTCAGCTGCTATAAGAAGAATTACAGACGGCTCGATCCATTCCTCTTTCAGGGGTCCAGGATAATATGCTCTGTCTTGCCAGAGAAAGAGATGATGCTAGTGCCGAAGTCTACGCTCTCAGCAATGCTCTTGCCGCGTCCCGTGCCGACGTAGCTCGTCACGCCGAGTCTGAGAGGAATCTTGAAGTGTGTATGTACAGACTTAGCAAAGGGGTCTCAGAGATAAATAAAGAGGTCGACCACCTTCGTCATATGGACTCGATGAAGCAGGTAGAATTAGATGCCTGTTAATTTACTCTCACCAACCTTCAACTAGACTATAAGAAATTATCCGCGGAATATGGTCATCTTGATGAAGCGCGAGATGCGGTTGTTAATGAGTATGAAGAGGCTTCGGCTTGTGTCGAAGGTATAATCCCATTTCATCGAGTGTGACCATGTTTTTTTTCTACGCTAACTCCGTGGTGTTGTCTTTTTCAGAGCTCGAGGGACGCCTTCGCGTTACAAATGAAAAACTTGAAAAGGCTCAATCTTCCTTAGCGCAGCAGGAAGAACAGACCAATCACTTCAAGAATTTAGCAGCAACCCGCGAGGAGGCCGTTGGTGCTGCTTCTAGAGAAGTGAATCGGCTATCTTCATTATTATCCCAAGCCCAACAGCGGACAACAGTTATTAAGCACAAGGCTCGTTGTCAATTGGCCGAGGAGACGAACAAGATGCTGGAGAGGATAAAACTTGGCTTAAAGAACGAGCATGGTCTCGTGAAGAACTATCCTAGTCGTCCCGTTCCTTCTGCCTTGTCCGGCTCCTCGGGACCCTCTTCTGGTGGGAGTGTCCCTTCAAGTCTTCGGAATAATCCTGCCGATGGGGCAGCAATCTAGGTAGAGACCGCAGCATTTTGTAGGGTCCGCGGCATCCTTATCCTTCCCTTTTTGTAATCATGTAACAAGAATATTTTTTGCTGATATCCTGTAAAAGGAATATTTTTTGATGTGTATCCTTGAATTGGTCTTTCACCTCTTGTAATCATCCATTATGAAATGAATCTTCTTCTTGATATACCTGCAATGTTGGTTTGTTTTTATTTTAAGTATTTGTGAAAAAACAAAACAAAAGTTTTTAAGTGTTTGGGTGCGATACTGAAGGAAGGTACCTTCGTGATCGTCTTGAGACCTGTCACCCCGCTGGCGAATCCTGGGCCAGAGGATTCCCAGACGGTGGGGGCCGGGGTAACGTTCTAGGATATGGGATTAAAATATTTACACACCCATTCCGTCGACCTGTTGCCTTAAGATTGGTTGGGTATCTCTTTCTGCTGGGTGCCTTCCCCCTGGTCCTACACTTATGGACACTGATGGGGGAGCCCTGAGAGATTGTAGATTAACTACTTTCCCCAATATTGTCGGTAGATTCCGCTGACTTGATAATTTGAAAGCTTGTTTGATTGATAAGTTGAGGCCTGCAATTCCTCTTCCAGAGATAGAAACATGTGGAGCGGTCAGGCTCCCTTCTTCTTCTGGTACACTCCAAGCAGATTCGAATCTGCGTTGCTCCTATGGGAAGTATGGTTTGAGCCACTTAGCATTCCAAGGATGCCGGAGGATTTCGCCTTTTAGATTACGAAGGTAGTAGGAACCGTTACCCGCAACGTCGTGTATTATAAAAGGTCCTCCCCACGTGGGTCCTAACTTTCCCCATTTCTTTTCTTGCTGATACAGTGGGATTGTTCTCAACACATACTGCCCCTCTACAAAATTCCGCAGCTTTACCTTTTTGTTGTACTCCCTTGCTAGTCTTCGTTGATAATTTTCCATCTTTTGTAATGCTACTTCCCTTCTTCCTTCCAAGTCGTCCAACCTTTCTAACATCATATCTGTTGTGAGGTTTTTCTCCCAAGCTTCGGTCTTCGTGGTTGGCATGAGGATTTCCGTAGGTATGACTGCTTCAGCTCCATAAGTTAGAAGAAACGGGGATTCCCCGGTGGCGGATCTTCGTGTTGTCCTGTATGCCCATAACACATTGTGCAGTTGTTCGCACCATCTTCCCTTATGCTCGTCTAATTTTTTTTTGAGTATAAGGGCGAGGGTCTTATTGGTAGCTTCCGCTTGTCCGTTGCTTTGGGGGTATATGGGGGTGGACTTGTTCTTTCTTATTTTGAAAGTATCGAAGAGCATGTCTATATTTTTTCCCTGTAATTGCTTGCCGTTATCAGATACAATTTCAGCGGGTATACCAAATCTGCAAATGATGTTCTGGAATATGAAAGTAAACACATCCGCGTCTCTGATCCTGTCCAAGGCCTTAGCCTCCACCCATTTACTGAAGTAGTCCGTGGCTACTATCAAAAATCGTCTCTTCCCTGATGCTTCGATGAAAGGCCCGACGATGTCTACGCCCCATTTTGCAAATGGCCACGGGCTATCGACGGAGTTTAACATTGTTGCCGGCGCGTGGATCTTTTTTGCGAAGCGCTGACATTCTTCACATCGTCGGGACATCCTCGCGGCATCTTGTATCATTGTCGGCCAGTAATATCCTTGCGTTTTTGCTTTGTCAGCTACTGATCTCATGCCGCTATGATTCCCCGCGTCACCATAATGGATATCATTTAGAATTCGATGCCCCTCTTTCCGGGACAAGCAACGTAGTAATGGTCCAAGGAAGGATTTCCTATACAGGACCCCATCCCGAAGATCATATCTTCCCACTTTGGAGAGTATCTTCCTAGCTTGTTTCTGATCCGCAGGTAAGCTTCCTTTTTCGAGAAAGGCATGTATTGTCACCCTCCAGTCATCTTCGTTGCTGAAGTCTTCGTCTTGATTTGCTCTTGACAGGATATCCTCTTCGTCAAAGTCATTATGGATGTCTTCTCCTACCTGGTCTTCGATATTTTCTTCCACCGTATCTTGATTGGTAGCGAAGGAGAATTGAGATGCAATCGAAGGCTCGTATACCCTTGCTATTTTAATAGCTTCGGCATTTTTATCCCTCAGCATGGATGATATATATGCTAGGGCATACGCGTGCCTGAGGTCCCTTCTGCATAAGTGCCGGAACTTAATATTCGGGATTTGTGATGCCAATGTTTGGACCAAGGCCATGTAAGCGGAGAGGGTGTCATCGTACACATTATACTCGAGCCCTATTTTTCGTATGACAAGCTGCGAATCACTTGTCAGCCTTACATCGGTTACCCCCATCTCTATTATTATACGTAGGGCATGTACGACAGCTTCGTATTCAACAATGTTGTTGGTATGCTCTTTGAATTCCAATCTAAGTGCCTGTATAATCCTTTCTCCAGTTGGGGTGATAATGACAATGCCTATTCCTGCTCCTTCCTTATTTTTAGATCCGTCGATAAAGACTTCCCATTGTCTTTGACTCGCAGGTTCGAGGATATCCATTGGATCCTTGATTTCTTCCTCGGCTTCTGGTATTCCCTTAATCTCTTCGTCGTTGTCAAGGGGGAGGTCTGCTAAGAAATCTGCCAGAACTTGGGACTTCTGAGAATGTTGAATTTCATGAATGATGTTGAATTGGTCCAAATGGGTGTTCCATTTGGCTATTCGGCCCACTTTTCCCGTGCTTTTGAGGACTGCTTCCAATGGTGCTTTGCATGGTACCCTGACGAGGTGAGTTAGGAAGTAGGTTCTCAGTTTTTGGGTAGCCCATACCAGTGCGAGGATGAGTTGTTCAATCTTAGTATAATTTCTTTCCACAGAATTGAGGGTCTTGCTGACGTAATAGATAGGCTGTTCTACCTTTGTATTGGTTTTGACTAATACCGCGCTGACTGAGTCCTCCGTTGCTGCTATGTACAGTGCCAAAACCTCATCAGGGTCTGGCTTCTGCAGGATCGGGATTGAGGCTAGATGTTCTTTTATTTTTTGGAATGCTTCCTCGCATTCAGCGGTCCACTCGAACCTGCTCCCTTTTTTGAGAATATTGAAGAAATGTTTGCATTTGTCCGAAGACCGTGCAAGAAATCTGCCCAATGCTGCTATAGACCCATTGAGCTTCTGCACTTCCTTTAGATTCTTTGGGGACGACATCTCTACTATGGCTTGAATCTTTGCTGGGTCTACCTCGATGCCCCTTTTTTTTACCAGATACCCGAGGAACTTCCCCGAGGTGACACCGAAAGTACATTTCTCCGGATTCACTTTCATGTGATGTTGTCTCATTGCTTCGAAGATATTCCTCAGGTCCTGGTGGTGATTTTTACGCAGCTTGCTTTTGACGAGCATGTCGTCCACGTAGACTTCTAGGGTTCCTCCAATCCATGGCTTGAAGATAGCATCGACCATCCTTTGGTATGTTGCCCCTGCGTTTCGAAGTCCGAAAGGCATTCTGGTATAGCAATAAAGGCCATGTGGGGTATAGAACGCTGTGTGTGGCTGATCTTCTTCTGCCAGGTCTACTTGGTTGTAGCCATAATGTCCATCCATGAATGATAGTTCTTCGTATCCTTCTACTGCTTCTACCAGCTGGTCTATGCTCGGTAGGGGATAGCTGTCCTTTGGACATGCCTTGTTGAGATTAGTAAAGTCGATGCATATTCTAACCGCTCCATTTTTCTTAGGAACAATGACCATGTTGTAGATCCAGGTAGGATACTTGACTTCCTTGATAAATCCTGCGTCTAGTAGCTTCCGAAGTTCTGTTTCTACTGCCTCATGATACTCTGGAGCCACTTTTCGTATTTTCTGCCTGAACGGGGGCGTGCCCGGTTTGATGCGTAGTTCATGTTGGATTACTTTTGGGCCGATCCCCGGCATATCTCCTAACTTCCAGGCGAACACATCCGCATATTCCTTAAGTAATTTGGTTAAGGAATGTTCTCTTCCTTCGTCCATTATGGTCCCGATTTTGATCATCTTCGGGTCTTCTTCCGTTCCTATGTTGATTTCTTTTACGGGTTCTACTGGTGTGAACACAGGCTTCAGGTTTCCGAGGACTGGGACGCTCTTTAATTGCTATTTAGCGTGTTTATGTTCTTCGCTGGTTGTCGAGGTACTTGTTTCTGTGCTTTGGACATTACCATCTTTCGTCAAGCCCTTTCCTGTAGTTTCCTTAAGGAACAGGTCTACGACCTTCTCTTTCGCGGTTTCTTGATTTTTTACTCTTCGGATTTTTCGCTGCTCTTTTTGCTCATTGTTGATATGATCCTGAGTGGCCTGGCACTCTCGCGTAGTGATCCGATCTCCCTTGATCTCCATTATTCCCTCAGGTGTTGGAAATCTGAGATATTGGTGGTATGTTGCCGCAACTCCTTTGAGCTTATGTATCCATTTTCATCCAATAATAGCGTTGTAGGGGGAAGGGGTGTCCACCACACTGAATCGGGTTTCCAGTTTCATGGGCCCTGCGTTAACCTGCAACACGATGTCTCCCAAGGGCTTCGTGGCTGCTCCATTGAATCCGTAGATGGTGTGATAAGAGGTCATTAACTGTTCATCATGGAGCTTCATCCGTTTGAACGCATCATAGAATAGGACGTTTACAGAGCTTCCTCCGTCTATGAGGATCTTTTTGAGGTTACATCCAGCTACTGGTAATGTTAGGACCAAGGGATCGTTATGGTCTTCCATATCTTCTTCGATATCCTCGGCATCGAAGATGATAGGAGATTCCATCCATTCTTCGTGTTCGTCCACCGCTATCCCATCGACCTTATATAACTCGCAGCGGTCTTCGAATTGCTTCCGTAACCTTTTTCCAATCTGCGCTGTGAGTGAGGGTACCGTGGCTTCGGAACACGAGATGGTGTTGATTGTTCGGTTTCCTTCCGGAAGTTGGACTGGTTTGGTTCGCTTGGATCTGTCCTCGGTAACATCCTTTCGTATGTAATGTTTGAGCTTTCCCGCATCAATTAATTTTTGGATCATTATTTTAAGGTTCTTGCACTTTTCGGTCTGGTGTCCGTTGAAACAGTGATATTCACAGTAATCTTTAGACTTCTCGGATCTCGGGGGCTGCTTTCCCTTAGACCATGGCCACTCTAAGTTTTCCCTCCCTTTGATCTCTCGTAGGATACGAGCATAGCTAGCGTTGAGTTTCGTGTAAACTTGATCTTCGAATTTTCGGTCACCTGTTCTTCGTTCATCCCTTCGTTCCTTCCTATCTTCGTGAGGTCTCTCCCCTGAGAAACTCCTTTTGGCCCCATTGGTTTGTTCCGCTGAATTGGTGCGGTGAGACCTCTGCGGATATGCCCTCGGGTTTTCCCGTTGAATTTCTTCAAGTCGAGCGTGCTTTTCGATGATTATTCAAAGATCTCCCTCTGTCTTGGGCACGCTCCCATGAATTTCAACAAATAGGGGACTCATTCGGTCTAAGCCCCATTTGTAGCAATTGATGCTTACCACTGGATCCACGCTCCATATGGCTTGGAAGATCTTGTGCCATCTGTTAGTGTACTCCCTCGTGGTTTCCTTGTAGCCAATTTCTAGTGAAAAGAGCTTATCCATTCTGGTGTTTACAGTCTTGTTGTACATGTATGTTCTTAAGAATTTCTCTGCGAGTTGGTCGTATGAGTGGATGGAGTTTGGTGGAAGATTATCAAACCATGATAACGCTGATCCCTTCAGGCTTGACGGGAAGTATCTGCAGAGTACGGCGTCGTTCTGACCCCATCTAGCTAAGACACGGTTGTAGTACCGAATATGTGCACCAGGGTCGCTGGATCCATCATAGCATTCGAACGTTGGGACATGGCATTTCAGTGGAATAGGGGTGTTGGCCAAGCGATGAGTTAAGGGCATGGAGTTAGATTCTCTCATGACCTCTTCTAACCTCCCCCCGCCTTGTTTATTTTTTAATTGCCTGATCTCGGCCATCATCTCATCTCGTAGTTCCTCCATTGCGCGTTGGTGCTCTAAATTCTTCGGCTCATTACCGTCTGACTCTCCATCGTCATAATCTGGGTCGGATACGCTACGTCCCCTTGTCGCGTCTTCATTAGCCGCTATGATGACTCTACAGTCTCGGTTTGGCTCTGGTGCTTTGGAGCTTGCTTCATCAAGTTGTTGGTTGGTCTTCGTGCTTAGAGCAATCCGCTCCTTTAAATCTTGATTTTCTCTGGCCAACAGGGCTACAGCTTCTGCGTAAACCTGCTGTCTCTTCCTCAGTTCCTCAAGCTCAGCCATTAGTCGGTGTGATTGGTTGGACCCCTGATTGGGAGTCCCAGCGCGTGCTGCTACAGCCATGGTGCCTCCCTCCTCCATGGTCTGTATTAAAGGTGGCAGGGGTTCAGCTTCGGTTGCTGGTATTTCCAAATTGGGGTGAGCGCCCCTCTGCGGTGCTAGAGCCGCCGGTATGGTTTGATTTTGATCATTTGTTAGTGGCATTCCAAAAGTTAGAAGGTGCGCGGGTTGGAATGTTCTGGATTCATCCACCCTTTCTCTTGGTTGATTAAGTTGACTCATGGCGAAGGTATTGCTAGCCTCCGCAGCCTTCGGGACTACCGCAGCCTCCCCGTACTTTGTCGTTGCTGCTCTGAGAGCCTCCACTGCAACTAAATTAGCGTTCATAGGTGAAGTGATTTCCGCAGTATCTTGCCTTCGATTGGTCATTTTAGCTTTATCTCCTTTCTGCTTGCTTCGGGTGATGACCGGGGTTGTCCTGGGTGTTTCTTTTGACAAAGCTTTGGATTTTCTTGCTTCCTGCGTCTTTTCCATCACGTGCCCTTTTGTTGATAATGAAATCTCGTCGAAACTTGCCTTCTTTACTCACAATACGTTTTTCCTGCATAGGTTATTTCAAACAACAAAAACGGGAATATCCGCGTGAAGCGGGTTAGTTGGCGAAATACAATCTTCCAGGAGAGAATTAATACACGCAAGTTATAATATACGGGTTAAAGTTTTATTAAAGGAGATCTATACGAAAATTCTTAGTATAAAACTACGAAAATTAATACACGCAAGTTTTAATACACGCAAGTTTTATTAAAGGAGATTCTTAGTATAAAAACTACGAAAATTGTAAATCCGCGTATTAGAACAATAACTCTTATCGAAGATAAAAGGTGGGTTTTTGAACATAATACAGTTAACGAATGATCTATACGGTCCGAGCTGATAAATCAGAGCAATCATATGCCAATTTAAAATGAAATCACAGGACAAGATAAATCTTTTACCGGGACGAATCCCTGTTTCTAGCGCCAAATTGTGAGCACACAAACCTGCGGGGGGGTCCGAACGCTCACAATCAATCATTATCATCTAAAGAGATTGTGATGATGATATCCTGGTGTTGATTCATTGGCTCAAAACCTTCGGGTTTATCATGGCCTCATCTAACAACTCCATGCGAGGCGTTTGCGCATGGGATATAAGTATTAAGGAAAACAAAACATATAAGTAAACATCCATGGAGCTAAATAAATGTAAAGTGCTGAAATGTAAATAAGACCAAGGTTTACGTGGTTCAGCACTAAGGCCTACATCCACGGGGTTTGTTGTTTTACTATGTTCTTCACGGTTACACGAATAGTCGAATGACTTTTGGGTTTACATGTTTCTCTCTCCTAAGTGATTAACTTACCCTTGCAATCTCTCTCTCTCTCTCCTTCTCTTCCTGATTTTTCCGATCTCCTTTCCTCTTGGTGGAGATGGGGTATTTATAAGGTTAGAATGTGGGACCCATCTCTGAAGACCGTTGGAACCTTATCTTCTTGTGTCCTTGCGTCCATCACGCGGAGGTCTGCGTTTGCCCCTTGATCCCGCAGAGGCATCCTCGCTCGTTCCACAGGTTGGTCGACACGTACACTGCTCAGAGTGTTTAATGCGGGTAGTTGAGGGGTCTGCTCGTGTCAGACAAGTGTCTTCTGCCCCTGTCAGTTCGTGTCAGCTAACTTTCTCTCCACCGTTGATCTTAGCTTCTCTTTTGGGGATGAGATAAAGTAACTTCTCGGGGTTTATTTGGTGTTTCGTGACGCATCATGTTTTGATGTTTTGGCCTGCATGCTTTCCACGTATCTTTTTATATACACGTGTCTGATAGTGAGATATATGTGTACACAGAAACCATGTTTCATCATGCATAATCATAGTTGGTTGTGATGTTTACTGATTGGTGCCAATGCCAGAAACTGCATTTGTGATACTCATGGATTGGTGCCAGTGCCACACACTGAACTTTTGCACCGTCCATTATAAAACATTTACGTCCAAATGCTTTTCTTTTGAAATCCAAAAATGATCTGCACTAATAATTCTTAATCAAATGCTTAAGAATTCACCCATAACGGACAGTGTGTCGAATTCCAATTTACTGAAACTTTTCCATTTGGAAATGAGTTTCTGATTATGGCTGACACAATACTAATAATTTTTCACATCTCTCCAACATATTTTGGACTACTGTTATAGAGCCAAACCAAAAACAATCGCAATGATAAACACACCCTACAAACCCAAAACACTGAAGACAATTTCTCCACTGCGAAATTTGAGTGTTTTTCTTCTAGGCACATTGGGTATTGACATGGTAACAAACTTATGGTACCAACAGAATTAAGGGTACAGGAATTATCCATTCATACTTTACTTTTCGTATGTAATGATTTGATTCCACTTAGTCCATTGTAACTAGTCATCTCCAATAAGATCTAAGATCATCAATGGACACTGATGATTTGGTCCCATATTAGTGCCGTTCAAGATCGATACTCCATTTTTAGCTTAGTTCATTTGAAAAAGTTCAATTGGATTGCGAACTGGCAAACTGACCATCATTGTGCCAGTAATCAATCCATCTAATTATGCTTACGACATCCTTATTGATTCAGGCCAACTGACAGTTCGTAAGTCCCTTACAAAACTGGACTCATCCGTTTTCAAATTGGTTCAAACCCAAAAGAAAACACTTCGTGAAAGAATGATGTTCTACCCAAATTAGATTTGAGCAAAATCTCCGTTTCAGAAAACCAACTACTGTATATAAATTCAATCCATGAACCACTATATATATATATATATACCAGTACGTTGTTGATAAAGGTTCCATAAGAACGACACAAAAACGTTAATGGATCCTCTGTTTATCCAGTCACTTGACCATTTACGGGACTGTTTTTTTTTTTCAAAATGCAAAATACTGCGCACAAATGATAAAATTTCCATTTGATCTCCCCACACTTCATGTCATTCTCAAATATGAAATGTCATGAAACTGAAGATGGTGTTCTGAACTTCAAGGATTTGGCGTACCAAAACTTCACCATACGTCAGAAAAAATCATACTTGAATGCGCCTTATGTGCGACCATGACAATCCAATTAATCTGGATTTCAAGGAAGTCCATCATACTCTCTAAAAATCAGATCAGGATAAACCAAAAAGAAGAAGTTCTGATTATAGAAAACATGACAACAAGCTTTAAACGTGTAAGTTCGCATGGGCAGTTATCGTGATCAGCCACATGAAAAAAGTACATCGTTTGTGTGCCATTGTGCATTCAAGTGTAAGTATTTATGCCTTGGCCAATCAAAGTCACCAACGATCTGTTGATGCGGTTTGATGAAGAGACACGCCTCTTCAAATATGTGCAACAATTTTCGAACTGTTATACCTTTCGCATGGAGATTAAAATGCGTAATCAAGACAAAATCGTGGTCTACAAATTTCATTTCTTACTACAAAATCAAAAGAGCAACCAAGAATGTTGGAAAATCATTTTGGGCTAGAACTGATTTCCTGCTCTTCGAAAAATTTCGCAAAAACGAGACTTAGATTTCTGAAATTTGTAAAAAATACTTCCACTACTCCAAAAAGAATTCTGAAAATTGGGGTGGGCAACGTCAGACTATCTTGTATACACGGATAAAATGATTTATGCGACTTCCTATCCAGTTGGGAGATCCACCAAAATCTCCACAACCTTGCCAAAACTGAACCTTCAAATCTGATAGAAGGAAAAACACCAACTAGAGAGAATCGGAGATTCAAACCGAGTATGAGTTTGTTTCTTCATGAGTAGCAATTTATAAATCAACTACGTGCCTTCTCAAAGAGTTGCTACTTAAGAGACACCATTCATGTCTTCCAATGGACATGAATTTCGAGTTTGAATTTATATTACTAAATTACTAAACTAGTAACCGAAAATTCAGATCACTTCTCCTTTTTTTTTTCTTTTTTGAAGGAAGAAGAAAAAAAAAAAAACACTAACCAATACACACCATTTGTGTCTACTGTCAATGTGACTTCTAAATTCCATCTTTTATTTGAAAAATCAAAATCACATTCAACTGCCACGTATAGGTTGAATTTAACCGTCAATTCAAACCGTGTACACCTAATCGTCATGTACCCTTTCATGTACGATATGTCTCTTATCAGTATAAACACTACCAAACTAATTAGTGGTTCCACTGAAAGGAAAACGGACAGGTACATATTTTCAAGAGATTCCATGTTTAAATGGATCTAAATATGCATGGAAAGACAGATGCATATGTGGAGGGAATGAAGAGAGAACTTCCAAAATACTGGGTAAGTTTCTGTGGTCGGCACACACATAGCAGCATTCCATGCTCTAATTCTTGTACTGCGGTATGAGTAAACCGTAGATAATCCCCTGACAGGCAAGCCCCATGCCCAAGCCATCCAAGCAACGTTTGTCTCACACCTAAGACATTTTTGATCCAACATATGGTCTATTTTTGAATGCGTAAATTGAAATTTAACCAATTCAAAAAGAATGCACCATAGTCTGTTATGACTTTCGACATCCATATGTCTTTCGACCAAAATCGAAATTCAGATCGTAGTTCAATGTTTAAGAGATTGAACACATAATCAGTAACAAAGATATCAAATGTCTTAAGATTGTTGGATAAGTATCTTTGTTACCGATTCTCCAATAATACAACTCGTGTATTATCCACCGATCCGTTACAACTCTTTGTAACATGTATTACGTTTCGTAATACCAATAACAACACAAGAAAAGAAGGATAGAAGAAGATGATCAATCACAAAACTTAAACAAACTTACTTGGGTGTATTAAACTTGTTTGGGTGTATTGAGGCGAGTAATCTCTTTACTTAAGACATTTGATGCCCTGTATATAATGTTGTTACAGATCTAGCGACATATGTCTCCAACATTCAACAATACGTCGATGTTTTTCGCAGCACTTCGATAACACCAAACAGCGAACGCGAATAAATGTAGCACAAACTCTTCTTTAACTCTTGAAGACACATGCAAACTCTTAAATTTCTAGTACTAGTTTCATGACTCTAAAAACATACTTACAATGGAGAATGACTGGGGTTTATAAAGGTTAGATGTGACTCTTGGAGAAGTCCTTTCACGAAGAGTCATAACCCTTAGTGGAGAGTCACATCCCTTGGGATAAGACACTACATATTGAAAAGGTTTAAGTGAGTGGACACATCCATTCACACTAACTAACTAACTCAAATTTCTATTCAAAATTCCAACACTATCTTCTCTACTTTTCAATTTCCTTTCCGACTACTCCTTCATGGTTTCTATTACAACTCAAACTATAAACTCTTAATCAACATCATCATCTTTCCATTCATCTTACAATTCTCATATCATGATCTTCTTATTCTCCATACCCAAAACTAGTTTTCTAACCCTCAACCCATCACTATCTACCATTACTATATAACTAATACTCTCAAATTCTATCTCTCTTTCTAAGTATCTCTCTGTCTACGTATCTTCTATTCCAATCTTCAAAACCTTATGAAACAGGACAACAATTATGAAGAAATAACTCTTCATCAAAATAGTTTCCCCAAATCAAATTCCATTTTAAAAGTTATACTATCCAATAACTAGAATACCACTAAGGGGTAAGTATTTCCTATACAAAGGTCCCCTCAATAAAGAGGTCTAGTCAAATCTGGTGAAGTCAAATGTTCCCTCCAATGGTCAAGTGTCGGTCAATGGTCAAGTCGTCGGTCAAGGTGACTAATTTCCACTCCGATTTGCACGTGTGATATCTTCTTCATCCGGTGTCCGATTGACGCGTTCAAGTAGTCCATTTCGCACAATTTTTCGAGATCTATCTACTGGTACTATTCGTTTGTCTAAATTATGATTTAATTAATTTGTTTTGCAAATTAATTAGGTCAATACACGGCGTAATCGTTATTTGATAGTCTATAGCCATTGACCTACTTGCGGATCCTTACACATTTTTTTTCCTCTTCTTCATACAATATTCCATCCATCTCCATTGAAAAAGCAGGGGTCTAACAACCTCACCCAATATTTCGTTTAGGAAATCTGTATGGACAAACTCCAATATAATTCCAAGAGAATCAACTAGACAGTCAGACTCAATTAATGGAAATATATCCAAGAGTTGTATCTCAATTTCTCAAATCAATCTGCAATCAAACAGATAGAAATCTGTGAGCCGTATTAATATGAGAAATAACTTGGATGGTACCAAAGACCAATATCCAAGTGTCAACCAATTTATATCAACAACCAAAGGTTGGATTATCTAATTGATTTAACTACACACAACCTGTGATATTTAAATTATATAAAACAAATATAATGCGGAAAAGAAATAACCTAGACACCATAAATTTTGTTAACGAGGAAACCGCAAATGCAGAAAAACCCCGGGACCTAGTCCAGATTTGAACACCACACTGTATTAAGCCGCTACACACACTATCCTACTCCAAGTTAACTTCGGACTGGAATGTAGTTCAGCCCTAACCAATATCACACTGATCAAGGTACAATCGCGTTCCTTACGCCTTTGAATCTCAGCAAGACTCTGCGCACTTGATTCCCTTAGTTAATCTCACCCACAACTAAGAGTTGTTATGACCCAAAGTCGAAGACTTGATAAACCAATTTGTCTCACACAGAAAAGTCTATTGAATAGATAAATATGTCTACCACAAAAATACCTATGAGTTTTGTTCCGTCTTTTGATAAATCAAGGTGAACATGAACCAGTTGATACACCGGTCTTATATTCTTGAAGAACAGCCTAGTAATATAATCAATCACCTCACAATAATCTTAATTGTATGGTAGCGAAACAAGATATTGTGGAATCACAAACGATGAGATGAAGATGTTTGTGACTACTTTTTATCTTGCCTATCGGAGATTAAATCTCGAGAAAATCTTAGAGAAGATAGTACTCAATACGATGGAAAACATCAAGATCAGAACACGCAACTATAGAGAAAATAGTTAGGTCCGGCTTCACAATCCCAATGAAGTATTCAAGTCGTTAACCTACAGGGTTTGAGAAAAACCTAAGGTTAAAGAGAATCGACTCTAGCCGCAACTAGTATCACACAGTAGGTGTAGGGATTAGGTTTCCCAGTTGCTAGAGTTCTCCCTTATATGGTCTTCAAATCAGGGTTTGCAATTAATGCTACGTGGGTAAAAAAGCATTCAAATGAAAACCTGGTTAGACTCAAGCAAATATCTTTCAACCGTAAGATTGAACTTAGATTGTTACAAACAAATGAAAAGTGACTTCATTTATATATGAGTAACCGTACCTAAACGTGTACACCTTGTTGGCTCAACAATAGTTAACCGAAGTTAGCCATATGAACACTTTCATATCAACCTTATTCATCTTAACCATAACTAGTTCAAATGACTCAAATGAAACTAGTTCCAGAGTCGTTCACTTTCATTTGCAAAAGATTGCATTCTTTAATATATAAATGTATTAGTTCATGAACAAACCGATTTTATAACAGAACCTACTCAAGTATGAAAACGAGTACGAATACCTATGTGGCGGACTTAGTTTGGGTTCGCCAGTATGCGAACGGGTACGCATACCTCCAAACTCAGATGAATTTCCGGACATGAACTTTACGCTAGTACGTATACGAGTATGCATAATAAGTTCCCTGACTTTCATCAACCAACCAGTACGCATACAAATATGCATACTATGGTTCCCGAACTTAGAATAACATGCAACAGTTTAGCATACAAGTACGCATCTTGTGCTATATCCAATCATGGTTAATTGTTTTAAACTCCCATGTCAATGATTGAAACATTCTTAGAAGACAACAATAGTTGTCTCACACAAACCATCAGCTTCAAAGAAATTTTCAAGTGATCGAATGATCAATACGAAACATTCTGAGTCTACATCAAATGACTATCTCACACAAATCATGTAAGATGTTACCGGGCAGATTTTCACATGATCATCTTTTGAATTTCGTCAAGAATATAAGATGAACTTGATTAAAGCGAAAGCTTATAAACACATATTTCGAGAAATATGTAAGCGAGTTAAACTCAACTCGAAATATCAAATGTGTATAATCGAAGTCTATATAGCTATACGACTTTTGTCTCAAATAGGAGATAGAGTAGATAGACTTTTGAGTGATAGATGAGTTCAAGTCTCTACATACCTTTTGTTGATGAAGTTCCACAAGCTCTCCTTAGTAGTTCTTCGTTTTCAATCGATGAACGCCGTGAAGTCTAATGCTCAACTACACTTACTATCCTAATCCGAGACTTAGCTATAAATAGAATAGAAATCAAGACTTATAGTTTTGGAAACTAAACTTGACAACAAGCTTGAGATAAAAAACCTTGCGAGTTCGACCGCGCATTTCTCTAACATCCATATCTTCCTCAGAAGAATCAAATCAGGAATATTCATGGGTGAAAATCGAAAGCAATTGAAATTAAGAAAAGATTGATCGGATGAAAGATTGTTATGAATTTGTGATATTAAACTCGAGCCGTATTTATGGAGGTAGAAACTAGTCGTTCCGGTGAACGTTCAAAAGTAGTCGTTGGTGGTCTTGGTTCAAACGCCAGCGGCTCTCATACGCAGGCCAGCAATTGTACTTCAAACGCCAGCGACAACACTTTGTCCTGACGCTTGTCGGTCAACCACCCACTTCTTTCCCAGAGTGCAAAAATCCATTTGACCATCCAACTGGCTCAACAGAAATTTCATTTTGTACATTGTCGTAGGAATTTCCTAAGTTCACAGGATATGTGTGGCAAGAACAAATGAACTAAAATGCAATATTGATAATAGGGGGTAACAATTTACTTGGAGTGTACCAAATTTCTAATAAGACAAAAACATCTTTCACCTTAGAAATGGTATACTCCCACATAAATTGGTGACTCCCATTAGCATGCAAGCTAAAAGGTGACACTGTTCCTAATTACTCTTTAGTAGGGTGCATTCCTATCACTTTTTTTTGAAGCATGGTTTTATTATATTACTAAAGGGTTATTACAAGATGGTAAATAGCAGTAGGATCAACTATATTTGGACTGGTACACTAAGAAATTACAATAACAAGGCATATGAGAGAAATGCGAGTAGCATTCATGTGCATTCCTATGGATGGTCGTGAGAGAGAGTCTTGCGGATGCAACAAATAAATAGATAAAAATAATCGGTATTTCAGGAAGAGAAAAAGATTGCATGATTTACATATGGGATGATACCAGCTCTATTAGGGGATGATACCATTTCATATATGACAAAAAAACCTGACGATCCTAACCGTTGGATCAATAGAATGGTACCAGCCCCTAGTAGAGCTGGTACAGCCCATATAAATCATGATTGATTGGACCGATGACTGAGAGAGGTGTAGTTCGATGGAGGTAAATGGAAGTAGGTTCATCCATTTTATCATTGTGTATTCAAATTAAACTCTGTGGATGGTGAAATTTTTTGCATTAGCTTAGGGTGACCTTTCAATTAGGTCTAATTTGGTTAAAATATCAACGGAGGTTACTATACAAAACCTTTTCTGGTACGAAATGTTGACATCCAAAAGAAAAAGAAAATAAACGTCTCTAGAAGCGACACTGTTCTTCAATTTTCTGGAATAATCGAGAATGATGTAGAAACCTTAATGCTTAATCCTTATGAATCTATATAAGAGATGAATTCAATCGAGATAACAATTCGGTCTAATCCTGCAACATAATACACAGTCTGAGATACCTACGTGTCTACGACCTCCTCACTTCCGATCCCAAATTCTCAGTTTTCAAATTCAGCCCTCGAAACCTGAAAATCTCAACAACAGTGTTGATGCTTGCAAGTTTCTTCGGTAACCAGAGGATAACCGTTTTCGACCCATTCTCACTAATCATCTGGGATCCATTCCAATATTTCCCATTCTCAGGTACTTCCTCTTCTGCACTTTCATTTTCGGCTAGTTTTGAAGTCTCAAAAGAAACATCACAATTTTCAAACACTAGAATCGACTGGAAAGAAACCCCGAAAGCTCATATTTTCTTGTGAGTTGATCTACCCGAGCTCATATTTTCTGAGATGCCTTTCCCGGTATTAAAAAAGAAGAAGTGAAAGTTGAATTTGAAGAAGGAAGAGTGCTTTAGATAAGTGGTAAGAGAAGTAGAGAGAAGGAAGAAAAGATTGATAAATGGCATAGAGTTGAACGCGACAGCGGTAAGTTTTTAAGGAGGTTCAAATTTCCTGAGAATGTTAAATTTGATCAAGTTAAGGCGTCTATGGAGAATGGAGTGCTTACTGTGAGTGTTCCTAAAGTTGAAGAGAAGAAACCTGAGACCAAATTTATTCAGATTTCTGGTTAAAGTGAGTCCCATTACTAATGAATGAAATGTGTCTCTCTGCATTAGTCTTGTATTGGGTTCTAGTATTTTGTGTGTTAATAGTGTCAGTGTGCGTAATAAAACTCTAAGCTTGTTTCTAGTATAATTGTTCTTAGAACTGATGTTAGACTTCTTTTATTTGCAAAGGATTCTTGCTCATCATCCTTCAATTTAACTATATGAACCCACTCATTAAATCTGAGCTTGAATGTTTACATAAACCAAACTCTTCTTAACTTTGTACGATGAGTAAAAACGCCACAATATTGAACCAGATTGCTTTGGAATCACCATTTGATGCTCATTCAAGTCTCTAATCCTGACAACCGACGTAACTACCAGCTAGTCTAGAGCTCCATGAAGTCAATGACCGGTCAATGGTCAAAGTCAATGACCTGTCAGCGGTCAAAATCATGACCGATCAATGGTCAAAGTCAATCGTTGGTCAACTGTCGAAGCCATATTGCCAGTTGTGCTGCCGTGCAGTTTCCACCCATATTGCTAGTGATGCTGCCAACCATCTCTGCGCAGTGACATGTCATCATAGGTTGCACCATCATCGGGTCTTGTCAGCAATAAGACGCCATGTCAACTACCACGTCATCAATACTGGTCCACACAACAATGACATGTCAGCAGGTTGATCCAGCCAGCAGTGACACGTCAACATGGTGATCCAGTCAGCAGTGGCATGTCAGCAAGGTGGTCCAGTTAGTAGTGACATGTCAACAGGGTGATCCAGTCAGTAGGTTGTCCAGTCAGCAGTGCCACATCAGCTACAGCGCGAGTCCTAAGTGAATTTCTTGTTTCGGCAATAACTTCTTCGCTTTAAGTCTGAATTGAGTGATTTTTAGCTCGTTGGAATCGTATTTCGATTCCCTACAACTTGGAGATGAAAAATCATGAGTTTGAATTAAAAAATAATTGAGCATGTTAATGCCGTGTCGTCACCGGGTGCCAAGTCAACTAGCATCTTGCCATATCAGTTTCCACATTAGGAACTTTCCACCATGTTTTTGACCATGTCAGTAGAAGTTGCGCCACATCGGCTGCTCCTGCCATGTCAGCAATCCATTGACCCTGACTTACATCATATACAAGTTTGTTTGTTCGATAGCTTCTTTGCGGTGCGTCCTAATTGGGTGATTTTCGGCTCATTCCGGTTCAATGTCAATTTCCAACAACGTTAAGCTAGAATTTCGTCATTTGGAGAAAATTCATTTTTAGGTTTGGAGCAGCGACATCGAAAGAGATCGCATTTAATCACCAATGAAGCCATTATGAAATCCTCAAAGTTGTGAATGTTGTTGTGTCGATTTTTACCCACAACCTGCCCGTGTACAAATTCCAGTTTTTTCCACAACTTTTACAGTGCAATGATCCGAAGCTACTGCAGTTCAGCTTTGTTCGCAGCTCTTGCAGTCCAGCTGATCGAACCTGCTACAGTGCAGCTAAGCCATTGGCTCCTGTAGTCCAGATGATCACAGATGCTGCAATGCACCTTTGCTCGTTGCTGTTGCCATCCAGCTGATCACAGCTGCTGTAGTTCAGCTTTGTTCGCAGCTCCTGCAATGCATTTTATCGGAGCTGCTGCAGTGTAGCGTTGCTCACTCCTCTTGAAGTACAACTGACCGCAGTTGATGCATCGCATCTTTTCTCGAAGCTGTTGTAATCCAGTTTTGCTCATAATTGCTGCAGAGAAGTTTTATATGGCTGTCACAATCTAGTTTACCATAGTCATTGCATTCTGGTTCCGCGACAACTGTTGCGGTCTAGTTTTACATCACTGTTGTTATCCTGTCTCATGTAACTATTGACAAATATGAAGATTGCTGTCATATCCAGCAGCAAATCCAAGATCGCTAGATGGTCCAGTGGCACAAAAAATCTTTTGCCATCCCAGCGATTGAAGAGTCTCACCAATGGCTATTGCCTTTTCGCTCAAAACAATCGCATCTCATCTTGAAGTTGATAGCAGTTTATATAAATAGCTATTGCTACTTAGTTTGGTCAGAAATTACTGTCAGCCCGCAAATTCAAGTTTCGCTTGCAATAACAGCCGACACACATTCCAGTTTTTTTTTTTTTTTGAATCACATAACTTTTATTGATATTGCCAAAAATTACAGGCCAATTACAAGAAACTAAAATTTAAAAGTAAAAAATACAGGCCCATAAACAAACCCCATACTCACACTTTAACACTCCTTTTCATCCAAATCTATAATACTCAACATTTGGCATTTCAACTCTTGGCAAACACTAAGGTCTTCCAAGATATATTTGCCTAACTCCTGCTGCTAAAGATGCTCCTTTTTTTTCCATATTATCTGCAGAAAAATTGACTTCCCTGTAACAATGTTGATATCTTATTAGATTGAGATTCTTTGTAGCAATACTCCATCTTCCCTTAAGAAACCATGGGACTTTACCCTGAGCAAATTCTGCAAGAACAATTTTAGAATCTGATACAATAATTATCTTCAACAAATTCCATTGAACAGCCAGCTCAAATGTACACATAATATCATAAGATTCTGCAAGATAATTGGAAGCAACCCCAATACCACCAGAGAGAGCACCTAACACCTAACAATTTGAATTTCTAACAACAACCCCAAATCCTACAGACCCCGGATTACCAAATGATGAGCCATCACAATAAAACATCACATAATCTTGTTCAGGTGGATGCCAATAACATGTTCTAATGTACTGAAACCTGGACATTCTTATCCCTGAGTGAAACTTTTCAATGATCTCCTGATCATAGTTTTGATTCTATTTGGTACCTGTAGTTCTCATCCCACTCTCATTTACTAATTTCATGATTCTGCCCTTGAATCTGTGCATACTTGGTTTAATATCTTCAAAAGATCTTTTATTCTTCTCAAACCACAGATTCCATCTCAGTGACTTCAAAGATAGCTCGTTTTTTCAAAAAACTGTTGCCAGTCTAAGTTTTACGCAACTGCTGCAATTCAGTTTCACATCAACCATTGTGGCCCATTCAAGTCCGCTATCCAACCAACCGACGCAGCTACCAACTAGTCCAGTGCTCCATGAAGTCAATGACCGGTTAACGGTCAAAGTCAATGACATGTCAGCGGTCAAATTCAACAGTTGGTCAACTGTCGAAGCCATGTTGCCAGTTGTGTTGCCGTGCAGTTTCCACCCATGTTGCCAGTGATGCTGCCAACCAGTTTCCACCCATGTTGCCAGTGATGATGCCAACCAGTTTCCAGCCAAATTGCCAATCGTGTTGTCAGCCAGCCTCCATCCAGTCTCCATCCATGTCTCCAGTCAAGTAAGTCTGCCAGTCAAAGATCGATAGTCGCAGTCAATGGTGAAAATCAACCCTTCCAGTCAAAGTCAAGGTCGTTGGTCAAATCTGCAAGCCCAAGTCAGTTTGGCCCGTTTTCACCAATCCAGTGCAAAGACCCTGGAAGAAGATTCTGGAAGTTTCTGGATGACTTGATGACAAAGTTACTTCCACATGAAGTTTATCTCGAAATTAGGGTTTAACCCATATATTCAATTATATAAATAAAGGGGAATTATATAACCCTAAAGGAAGAGGCCCTGATAGGGGAAAATACACCATCAAACCCTAAAAGGGATCAAAAATCACTTGTATAAATCACATCAATAAAATAACTCTCCCTACGGGGATTCGTCCGTGGATGTAGGCAACACTGTCGAACCACGTTAAATTTGCGTCTCTGTTAATTTTGGTTGTTTTGTGTTATTAACCATAACCTTCATCATCATCATCACCAAATCCACGTGGTTTTGTGCTTGGAAATATTTCTGGGTACATACAATTTACATAAACCAAAATCTTCTTAACTTAGTCCATGATTGATTCTGACTGCCTGTTGCATCTACTACGCATGGATGAACCATAGTCGATTCTTTGGTGCAGGATCTCTTGTATCAGAACTGTACCTTTTAAAAAAGTCTTAACCAACAAATGAGGAGAACTTATTGAATGGTTTTAGCCATTGTCCGCATAACAATATCTTAAGAACTTAATTCATTTTGAGCATTGCAGATCCCCAACTTGTAGCTTTTGTTTTATAAGCTACTTGTCCGAGGCACTTGATGTGCTATTCTGGCGTATAATTTATCACATCTTAGTGCATAAAACTTACAAAAACCATGTAAAGAGTCTCATAAAACCGCATTTGATTTCCTCAGCATACTCGTATGCTTCCTCAAATTTCACTGCTTGACTAAGAAGATTGATCATGCATCCATACAGATCAATTCGAGGAATCCCATAAAACCGCATTTGGTTTCCTCGGCATACTCGTATGCTTCCTCAAATTTCACTTCTTGACTAAGAAGATCGATCATGCATCCATACAGATCAATTCGAGGAACAAAGCCGAATTTGTTTCTTTTCTTTTTTCTTTCTTCTGCCAATTCAAATTACATCGTTATTTCTGTTATGTAGACCTCCGGAGCTACTTTAGTCCTTGGGGGTTTACAGTTTATTGGTTTCTCCATAGGCTTCCAATTGACAATGGGGGCTCTATTGACTCTAGTTTCCTTAGGATTTCATGTCTCAGGGTTCACAGTTGGTGGTAGCCTGCCTGACTATGAGACCTACTAGTCGAACAGAGACGAAAGTCGGTATATTTATTTTCTTATCTTTGGTGGGTAAGGTACATTCTAGACATTCTTACTTTTGATGTAAAAAAAGACATAACGGTGTCAGTTAAGCTTTGTTACCATGAGATTTCCAACTTATGTGCAGCGTATAAAATCGGTGTTTCTACTCAAAGAACGCCAACATGGCATTTAGTCTAGTGGTGTGTGATTCTCTGGCCGAGAGTTCCCGAGTTCAGCTCATTCTTTAAATGCATCCCCCATTGCGTTCTTCTAGCTCAGTTGGTAAAGCATCAGTCGCAGTTCAGATGCCCCCTATGCATTGCGTCCTTTATAGGTCAATGGTAAAGTGTCAATTGCAGGAAATTTCTTGTTTTGAGATCTTATCCACACTTTTTGTTGTTTGAATGATCGCAGCACGAACAGAATGAATATGCATTGAATTCACATGAAGCATGTGCACTACATATTTGGCATGCTCTGGTAAGACAAAGATTTTTGTTTGATTTTTAATCTTTGAGATTTCTTTTGTTTCTTAATAACTTTGGTTGAAAAATCTTTTGCTTCAACGTTTTTTGTTTGTTCTTGTGTTGCATTTCATTTTTTAATTTAAGCTCGTATACTGCTTTTTAAAACTTTTGGTTTTGCTGAAACTCATCCTATTTAGGTTTTGGTTCAACAGTGGCGTGAAGCTTGATATTCCAGCTTATCATTCATCACCAGTTAGGTTTTTGCGGTTAGGCGGCCCAACCTATGACTCCAATGGCTATGCCAAGATACCCAATTTTGAAGATAGGAGCAAACGCGGCTCAAGACATATCATGTGATTCAAATTCATCCACAGGAGGGGCATTTGGTCACAAATTTACACTAGTTAACTGTCTGTAACTCTCTATCGTAAACGCAAAAGCCATTAGTGGATTTACACTAGTTACAGGATTATTTATTGGATGTATCCATTAGTGGGCTTAATCAGTGCCTTGGTCCTAGACAATTCAGAGATGTGCTTTGCTATCGCCTAGGTATCCCACTATTTGTTGAGAATGGCTTATGTCCAAGCTGCAACAAACCCATTGACATCTTTGGGGATCACGCACTTCATTGTGCAAAAGATATTGGTCCTAAGTTTCGACACGATATTGCTCGTGATGTTGTTGCTGACATTTGTTATAAGGCGAGTGTGCCTGCACGCAAGGAGGTTCCTCTTGGTTTCCTGACAGATGACGACAAAGGTCTGAAGCCTGCTGACATTCTCGTGCTCAATTGGGAGAATGGACAAGATGTTTGTATGGATGTCACAGGACTATCACCCTTTACTAGTGAAGGAGTTAGATCTTTTGTCCCAGGAAAATCTATATCTAGTGTTGTTTCACGTAAACACACTAAATATTTAGACAGGTGTGTTTCACATGGACATGGTTTGAGTGTCCTAGCTTTTACCACTTTAGGGGAACTTGGCGAAGATACTTTGTATTTTTTCAAGCGTCTGAAAAATTATTTAGTTAGCAATGACGCTAGTAGTGGTTTTGGCAATTTTATTTTTCATAGATTAGGAGTTGCTATTCAAAGACGTGTTGGAGCCCAGCTTGTGGCTAGGTTACCAACCAATAGCTTTGTTTAAACTTTTATGTTTCCTTTGGCTTTTTTTTTTAACATTAAAATTGGTGATTTTGTAAGAGTTATTTATGTAAAGAGCTTTGTATTTTGGTATTTGACATTTTTGAATGAATTAAAGAGTATCGTGTTTTTTCCATCGTAAAAAAAAAAAAAAAAAAATTTGTATCGAAGACACTAGTTAACCTATCTGTAACTCTTTATCATAAAAAATAAATAAAAACAACTGTATCGAAGACAACCAACATCAAGTATAAAGTTACAGTGGCCTTCTAGCTGTCTAGATGAACATCATCGTCCAAACAAATCGTGTACACAAACAGGGCATTTGGTCTAGTGGTATGATTCTCGCTTAGGGTGCGAGAGGTCCCGAGTTCAATTCTCGGAATGCCCCCATTTTTCACATTTTTTTTTTACAGTGACTTTCTGTCCTGTTTTCTAAAGGATTACACCGACTTTAGGATGCTCTAGCATTCAAATATTTGGCGTATTGCTTTTATGTGAGCTTCACGAAATACCAAGTTCTGACATATCGGGTGTAAACTGCTTACATCAAGTTCTGCCATGATGGCAAGAAAGAAAAGAAAATTTAAGCAAGGACACCTGGTGTATGTTCACTTTCTCGACCTAACTATATGTTCTCATCCCCACAATGTTATTATAATCAAATGACCACAAGCAGAATGTATTTATACCTCTATACACTGGTAGCTAGATTATGTTCTGCTCATTCTGTGTACGAGACACTTGCAAATGTTAGTTGTCTAGAGACTCTAGACCATGCATGTTTTGATATTTATTTCTATCGAGGTAATAGAGAAAGCGAAAGCGAATTAATGTGCGGAAAAGCAAAAGACCGTATAACTTACTTGGGTTATGCACGTTAGTGACTCTCAACAGTGAACTACCTCTATACCACGTCGCTACACGGGAGTTTATTTAAGACAATTACTTGGGTTCGTAGCTCTGAATATACAAGGACTAGTAATCATGGGTATTTTTGTGTTCTGGATATTAGTTGCTAGTATAGTTAATTTAGGGTGTTTATGCCTCATCGTCAAGGGATTGAGCTACACTGATGATCAAAAAGGTGTACAAGCGAATCAAATATTTTTTGTTATTTCATATTATCATCATTTAGTTCTTATGTAATCTAATCTCTAACCATTTATCATACTCAGGTCCGAAGTATACATTCGTTCATGAAGCAACGTCAGCCCCAGCTATATCATATTACCATTACATTGTCATCGGAGGAGGAACATCCGGTTGTCCACTTGCTGCAACTCTTTCGTCGAACTATAATGTCCTGTTAATAGAAAGAGGAGGGTCACCATACGGAGATCCTAACATAACCAATCTGAGTTCATTTGGTTATAGTCTTTCAGACCTTTCTCCGACTTCCCCTTCTCAGCGTTTCATATCTGAAGATGGTGTAATTAATTCTCGTGCACGAGTTTTAGGCGGAGGAACTTCCTTGAATGCTGGATTTTACTCGCGTGCTGAGCTAAAGTATGTTAAGGACTCGAGTTGGAATGGTAAACTAGTAAATGAATCTTATGAATGGGTGGAAAAGATTGTCGCATTCAAGCCAAATGTTGAAGCTTGGCAATCTGCAGTCAGAGACGGATTGCTAGAAGCAGGTGTTTTGCCTAATAACGGACTTACATTTGACCATAGTAATGGTACTAAAATTGGTGGCACCATATTTGACCGTAAAGGGCAACGACATACTGCGGCTGATTTGCTTCAATATGCAAATCCTAAACGGCTCACTGTTCTTCTCCATGCTACTGTCAGTAGGATTTTGTTCAGGTCAAAAGGTACGAACTTTAGATGAAGCATCTAGGTTTGCATGCATCTAGACTCACATTGATGATCCGATTGAAGTAAGTCACGAAGCTTTTTGTTTATATGCAAAAATGTATGTGCAGGAAAACAGAAGCCAGTAGCTTATGGTGTAATATTTACTGATGCATGTGGTATTAAACACAAAGCATACTTAAACCAAGAATCAGGCTTAGGATCGAAGAACGAGATCATATTATCAGCCGGCGCACTGGGAAGTCCTCAACTATTAATGTTGAGTGGTGTTGGACCAGCTGCTCATTTGAGATCCCTAAACATTACGGTTGTGGTTGATCAACCTCTTGTTGGCCAAGGAATGTCTGACAATCCTATGAATGCCATTTATATTCCCTCTCCTATAGATGTTGAGGTTATAAGATTTTAATTTTATAGATATACTTTAATTAGGATCTTGAACTACATGATAATCACAAGTATGCATAGTGGTATTAGAGATGTACCTTTACTATTGATGTTGATCGAAAGTAATCCTCCAAGAGCACCCGTATCGCAGAATACGTTGTAGAAATTCTTAAAACAGAATACCTTGAGAAACTCTTAGTTTCTTCTTCTTGACCCTTTTGTGTAATGGAATAATCAAATTACATAAACTTCATTTTGATGGTAATAAAGTTCCTTTTATAGGTAGAAGGAGGACCAAGGTTCATAGGATTTAGAATTTTCATTTAATCTCGACCGTCCATCAAGGAAGAGAGAATATGAAAGGACCCCAATATTTGTAACCAACATGTTTAGCCACATTACAAGATTAGCCCAAAGTTATCACATGGGCCAATGAGATAATTCCACCTAATGGAAATTATCTTACATTCTCCCACTGGTCCATGAGATAATTTACATAATGGTTAATCATCAAAAACATAAGGCGCGCATAATTGCTAAACAAAATTTAATAGTTAACATAATACCTTGATCAAGCAGACTACTCATGCGAGTCATAGCGGTGGCACATTGTCCTGTTATCAACATGTTCCCTTCCATGTACCACAACACAAATAACTTACTTAACTAGGCCTTAAATTGGGATATCATAATGGTCCAATGATGTCTTTAAAAGAAAGACTATTTCTGTTAACATTCATCCATTCACGTAAGTGTATACTAAACATGGATACAGAAATAATTCAGAATGACATTAATAAGAGCTCAATAAGTGTCCAAAAAATAAGCACATAAATTAGCTGAATTCAATAATCAATTACTCCCACAGACCTAAGATTTTAATCTTTTCTTAAGAGGTCTTAAAAGGTAATTTTTCATTAAGTGCATCTGCGGATGCAATTGTGCTTAATCAATAAATGAACAACTATTTTTTCTGAATTTCTTGATTCACGCATATATACTCAAGGTTCATGTGTTTTGTTCCTATTGTATCATATCGTGCTTTAATGCTGCGAAGCTAAGACGATAAATTTCAGCAATGTAGAGACAAACTTAAATCTCTAAGTCTCGCAGTCATAAATATTCAAACTCAATTGTGGAATTAATATTAATGGATTCTTCCTTTATAAAATCCATACATCCACAAAATTGAAGTCTGAAAACCCAATCAACTCTGTTGGGTTTGCTAACTAGTTATAAGACATAAATTAAAATAGTATCTCAAAACTCTTGATAGCTTTCCTGTAAATTGTTCTTCGATTCTTTAACATATCAACAACTTGTTATAAGTTTCATATCAGAATTAAGATGTAATGAAGATTTAATTTATATCTTATATTTAACATGAAATAAAATATGTTAAATATGTTATTATCTCAAAATTCTTGATTATTCGATGTATGCCTTATACGAGAGCTTTATTAATCCATATGATATTACTATCACATGGTAAGCTTCATTCATATCTTTTACTTCAAAAAACTATAGAGATATGCATTATGTCAAGATCACTACTCGTAGGTAGTACGTCTTAACATAAAAGACCAAGAGTATGAATTTCTCCCACTGATCTTGAGGTATATGCATAAATCTGTAATAATTTCATCCAAAACTTGAAACATTTATAGTTTTGTTGAATTTCATACACCATTATGGGAGGATGCTTAAATTTCATACTTTGATTTCTAAAATTTGTAGACTAAAATTTATCATTAATAAAGGCTATTTTTCACATTTAATTAATGCAACTCTTAGGTCATACCGAGCTACTAATAATACTATGATAATTCTGAATAAGTCTTTCTTTGACACGAGAGAAAAACTTATTTATAATCAATGCATCGTTTCAGAGTAAAATCTTTGGAAATAAGTCTTGCTTTATACCGTTTAAAATTTCCATTACGGTCGTATTAGGTCAGAAAGACCCATTTTCATACAACTGATTTGTGTCTTTCGAGCAATTAAACAATATCCGAGACTTGACTTTCAACCAATGATTTTTTTTTGCTCACATAGCATCAATCCAAGAATCAAAATTATTACACATAATATTTGTGAACCTAAAACCCAGTCTTTGCCATTCCATTTCAAAATGTAATAAATTCTTGTAAGAAAATTACTGAAACAACATGAATAACTTTCTTTTAATTCCTGTTGATACCTTCTTAATGCTGGTTCATATTGTTATCAAAAAAAAAATCTTTATTGGCAGTAGTTTTATTAGGAAGTATTGGATCAGTAATTTGTGGTCTTTCATTATCTAACATTCTGATAATGAGAAGATTCACAATATATGTAGAAATATTAAATAAAGGGATCATTAATATGATTTCTTGAACAAATATATCTACGTACTCCCACTGATTATGCCATCATTAACGAATTTATATTTTCGGTTTCAATAAGTCTCATACTACGGTTAGAACGTTAAAGAATAGCATTTGGATTATTTAGGAAAACCAATGAACCAATAATGGTTTCCAAATCCGAATTTCATTCTTTGGAATGTAAGCCCTCACCTACAACTGAACAACCATAACATAAAGGTGATTTAAACTAGGTTTCCAGCCATTCTAGTCCAAAGTGTGTCTTTGAAACTGCTTTACTGGGAAATCTATTTAAATTACATAGTTGTTGAAAGAACATACATTCACTGATATGTGGTCATCATGCATAACTCATCATGCTTCTAACCACTTTCATAAAAGTATAATTTTGCCTTTTGTTATACACCATTATTCCAAGGATAAGTTGGCCTTGTGTATTGAGCAACAAATCCAAACTTTTGGAGATACTACGTAAAAGAATTAGGATATTATCATGTTTTGTCATACCTTTCACAATATTCACCACCTTTATCAGACTTTATGATTTTCACTTTCTCTATAATTGCCTCTCAATTTCAATAATGCATGTTCGAGAAAATATCCACGAATTGAGATTCATAATGCAATATATAGATGTACACAATAACGCGAAAAATCATCAGGTGATAAACAATTTTATCTTCCAAAAAATGGAACATTAAAAGTCTACAGAATAATCATAATCAATAATACAAAAGATGAAATTTATATTAGAGATAAATGGCAATTAAGCTTACAATAGTTACATACCTTCAATAAGATTCTCCTGTGGGTAAAACCTTACCAAGGAACAATGTGAGACATGATAAACATCTGTAAATATCTTACATTCTCATGCACACAATATTATGTTTGTTTAATACCATAACTAGAGTCGCCCGTGGGCGAATCAAGTCCTAAAATGTATTAACAAACTCAAATAATTCTAAATATGTTCAACCTAATACAATCTGAATTGTAGTCACCTGTGGATAAGATTTTAGTATCACTTTGGTGATAACTGAACAATCCAGCAAACATGTACAATTGCAAATATCACACTAGCTTTTCTCGTGATATTGCATGGTCCCACTCAATGATATGGACATACTTGATATGATCATAAAATTAGTCGATTATAAACAATTATGAGTAGCCCTAAAAAATTTATCACAAAAATTAATCCAAAAGCATTTCATATAGAAAATATGAAAACATTAACCCCTTAATTGAAAAATATCCAAACATGGCTAACATTTCTTAACCCAAAATTGAGATTAAGCAAGTCTATAAATATGTTTCTATAATGAATTTCATTGAACAAATATTCTTTGATGCAATAATCTGATACAAGTTTAATGATCATGTTAAATAAGGATTATAGTATGGATAAAGATGAAGGATGTTTTAGAATATGCAATGAATGTCATTTTTACAAATATTTGAGAATACATCCAAAAACAAAACCTTAATTTCCTTAGAGGATGCAATAAATATTTTTTTTTTTATGTCTAAATGCAGTAAAAACTGGCATTCAAGTTTGAAAATCATGAGAAATGATATTAAACGCTCATTAAAACATAAAGTGATTCAGGTCCATAATGTATGATCAAATAAAGATCATATCTTTCAATATTTTCTTAAACATGTGAACTCAAATCACCTGTGGGTAATTGTTGTTTTAATATATTTAAGAAAATACATATTTATTATAAGCACTTGACAATGTAATATTATAATGATTATGGCTCAAAAATTATTTGAAATCACTTTGGTGATTGTCAAACAACTTATCAATAATGTCATCATCATAAAAATTCGGTACCTTTACGGTTTGGCGAGCTCTTGCTTACAATAACAATATGATTATTGCTACGATAAAGAACACCCTAGTATCACTGTGGTGATATCCAAAAATGTCTCGACATAATGATCTTAAAAACAATAATCTCGTACAATAAAAAAAAATCAACATTGGGAGAAAAATCCTACCATAATGCACGTACACATAAACCACATTATAACGTACACATAAATTTAATAGTGTAAAATAAAGTTCCAATCATAAAATTTTGAGAATGAATTGGGTAAGGAATCGTTTCAGATTATACATGAGAATACATGAAAAATTTAATAATTTTCAATAAAGCGGAAGCATAATAAGTTGGTTTATAATTCTTGGCGTTAAAACCACTTTATAATTTCTTGACTCGTTATAGAAATTGGATTTAATTATGGATCTGTTTAATTTGTTTATTCCTGGTATAAATGAGAATACAAAACCTTGTTACGTCATGATCATTGACTTAGTCAAAGTCAACAAAAAAAAGTCACATGTTAATAGTTCAACATTTGACTTTGCAAACTTAATCGGTGGAACTAAGAATGCTTTTTTTTTTTTTAAACCAACTTTACATAAATTTCACTAGTAGTTAAATATAGCATATTATCCCATAATCATTTAAAAACAAACGCATTAGCTATACATGCCACCACAATTCCACAGGCCCATAAGGACAAAAGCCCTTCCCGTCTTAATTCTTTCTTCTTCAAATTGAGAGGAAAAAAGAAACCAAAATAAATGTTGCGGCGGCTAACCTAGATACTTTTACATGGTGAGAATTTTAACAGTACGTGCATTCTTATTATTATGTACGAATCAAGCTTCTCTATAATGAGAGAGTTCAATGAGTCCATACGTTACATAACTCATTATTTGTGAGCATTAAATTCACAGGCCCAAAAGTTATCATACCCAACAAGCCATGTTCTTCCAAACTTACAGAAGAATTACATTACAACGTTTATCCAGGGATAAACCCTAACTTTTTCACAATTCTAAATTATCATGAGATATGAAAAATACACGGCAACAAACAAGACAAGACACTTCTTGATTATCGCATATTATTAACGGACGATCATGAGTTCTAAACACTTGTTCTAGATGTCAACTATAAGATTTTAATTTTATAGATATACTTTAATTAGGATCTTGAACTACATGATAATCACAAGTATGCATAGTGGTATTAGAGATGTACCTTTACTATTGATGTTGATCGAAAGTAATCCTCCAAGAGCACCCGTATCGCAGAATACGTTGTAGAAATTCTTAAAACAAAATACCTTGAGAAACTCTTAGTTTCTCCTTCTTGACCCTTTTGTGTAATGGAATAATCAAATTACATAAACTTCATTTTGATGGTAATAAAGTTCCTTTTATAGGTAGAAGGAGGACCAAGGTTCATAGAATTTAGAATTTTCATTTAATCTCGACCGTCCATCAAGGAAGAGAGAATATGAAAGGGCCCCAATATTTCTAACCAACATGTTTAGCCACATTACAAGATTATCCCAAAGTTATCACATGGGCCAATGATATAATTCCACCTAATGGAAATTATCTTACAGAGGTATCACTCGTACAAGTTGTCGGTATTACTGAATTTGGGAGTTACATTGAAGAAGCCAGTGGCGCCAATTACCTGGAACGTGCTTTGCAGATTGGAAATGTTGTAAAGGATTTGGAGTTGCTTTTACCTCATGTAAGTTGTTGGTATTCATTCTTCTGATGCCCAGAGTAGCATTTTCCTTCACATAGTGTCTTCATTTCTTTTCTATCTCAGTCTAAAACTATGGATACTGTTTATTCGTAGAATCAGCAACTCCACACTAAGTTATCACCCAGACGAAGAATGATTTTAACTCTATTGCATCTAAAGGTGGGTTTATAATTGAGAAAGTCGTTGGTCCTTTATCAACTGGCCATCTAGAGCTGGTAACCAAGAACCCAAGTGCCAACCCAGTTGTCACTTTCAACTACTTCAAAGAACCCGAAGACCTCCAACGGTGTGCTAATGGTGTTAAAACAATCGAGAAGGTAATAGCATCCAAGGTATTCTTTAAATTCAGGTATGACACTATCATTTACGCTAGACTGTTTGGATAATATTCTAGAAGTTGTTTTTTGACTTTTAGAAGTAAAATTGTCAGAAGTTAGTTTGGATACCCATCTGGTTAATTATGTATATGTAGGTATGATAATATCTCCTTCCAGGCACTGCTCAACCTAACTTCGAGTTTTCCCTTAAATTTGGTACCCAAAACCGGTAATTATAGGTTTTAGTTTTATAGATACTTAATTAGGATCGTTGAACTTCATGATAATCACATAATCAAATACACAAAGATTAGTTTATACGGAACACCTGATAGCGTTAATCCATCTCACGCCGATCATTTTTGGAGCAGCGGTAATACCTTGTGGAGTTCTTGGTTTCTCCTTCTTGACCTCATACATTATGAATAGTTAAATTCTCGAACCCAATACCGATGGCTATTGTGTTCCTCTTATAGGCAGAAGGAGGACCAAGTTCCTAGGGTTTAGTTAATAACATTAGATCTCGACCGTCCATCAAAGAAGAGATATTAGGAATAATAATCCCATAAAGGAAACCGAACATAAGTATAGCAATAATCTATTACCAAGATTATTACATGGGACCAAGGGAATATTTCTAGTCATACAAAATATTCTTACATTCTCCCACTGGTCCATGTGATAATCGACTTAATGGTTAATCATAGAAAACATAAGTGCGCATAATTGCTATAAAAAATTTAATGGTTAAACATAATACCTTGATCAAGCAAACTACTCATGTGGGTCATGGCGGTTGCACATTGTCCTGTTATCAACATGTTCCCTTCCATGTACCACAACACAAATAGCTTACTTAACTAGGCCTTAAATTGGGATATCATAATGGTCCAGTAATGTCTTCAAAAGAAAGACAATTTCTGTTAACATTCATCCATTCACATAAGTGTATACTAAACATGGATACACGAAATAATTCAGAATGACGTTAATAAGAGCTCAATAAGTGTTCATAAATAAGCACATAATTAGCTGAATTCAATAATCAATTACTCCCACATACCTAAGATTTTAATCTTTTCTTAATAGGTCTTAAAAAGTAATTGTTCAATAAGTGCATCTCCAAATGCAATTGTGCTTAAGTGATACATGAACAAGTATTGTTTCTGAATTGGTTAATTCACGCATATATACTCAAGGTTCATGTGTTTTGTTCCCTTCGTATACATATCGTGCTTTAATGCTGCGAAGCTAAGACGATAAATTTCAGCAATGTAGAGACAAACCTTAATTCTCTAAGTATCGCAGTCATAAATATTCAAACTCAATTGTGAGACTAGTATTAATGGATTCTTCATTTATAGAATCCATACATCCACAAAAACTGAAGTCTGAAAACCCAATCAAATCTTGTTGGGTTTGCTAACTAATTATAAGTCATAAGTTAAAATAGTATCTCAAAATCCTTGATAGCTTTCCTGTAATTTGTTCTTTGATTCTTTAGGCATTTAGTTAACATATCAACAACTTGTTATAAGTTTCATATCAGAATTAAGACGTAATGAAGATTAAATTATATCTTCTATCCAACATGAAATAAAGTCTGTTAAATATGTTATTATCTCAAAATTTCTTGAATATTCGATACATGCCTTATATGAGAGCTTGTGTAATCCATATGATATTACTATCACATGGTAAGCTTCATTGATATCCTTTATTTCAAAAAATATAGAGATATGCATAAAGTCAAGATCACTACTCGTTGGTAGTATGTCTTAACATACAAGACCAAGAGTATGAATTTCTCCCACTGATCTTGAGGTATATGCATAAATCTGTAATAATTTCATCCAAAACTTGAAACGTTTATAGTTTTGTTGAACTTCATATACCATTATGGGAGGCTGCTTAAATTTGATACTTTGATTTCTACAATTTGTAGACTAAAATTTATCATTAATAAAGGTTATTTTCACATTTAATTAATGCAACTCTTAGGTCATGCTGAGCTACTAATAATCCTATGATAATTCTGAATAAGTCTTTCTTTGACACGAGAGAAAAACTTATTTATAATCAATGCATCGTTTCAGAGTAAAATCTTTGGTAATAAGTCTTGCTTTATCCCGTTTAAAATTTCTATTACAGTCGTATTATCATACAACTGATTTGTGTCTTTCGAGCAATTAAACAATATCCGAGACTTGACTTTCAACCAATTATTTTTGCTCACATAGCAATCAATCCATTAATCAAAATTATTACACATAATATTTGTGAATCGAAAACCGAGTCTTTGCCATTCCATATCAAAATGTAATAAATTCTTGTAAGAAAATCACTGAAACAACATGAATAACTTTATTTCAATCTATGTTGAAACCTTCTTAATGCTGGCTCATGTTGTTATCAAAAAAATTCTTTATTGACAGTAGTTATATTATAGAGTATTTGATCAGTAATTTGTGGTCTTTCATTATCTAACATTCCGATAATGAGAAGATTCACAATATCTATAGAAATCTTAAATAAATGGATCATTATCATGATTTCTTGAACATATATATCCACGTACTCCCAATGATTATGCCATCATTAACGAATTTATATTTTCGTTTTCAATAAGTCTCATACTACGGTTAGAACGTTAAAGAATACCATTTGGATTATTTAGGAAAACCAATGAACCAATAATAGTTTCCAAATCCAATTTTCATTATTTGGAATATAATCCCTCACCTCCAACCGAATAACCATAACTTAAAGGTGATTTAAACTAGGTTTCTAGCCATTCTAGTCCAAAGTGTGTCTTTGGAACTGCTTTACTCGGAAACCTATTTAAATTACACAGTTGTTGAAAGAACATAATTCGCTGATATGTTTTCATTATTCATAACTCATCATGCTTCTAACCATTTTCCTTTTGATTTTGCCTTTTGTTATACACCATTATGCCAAGGATAAGTTGGCCTTGTGTATTGAGAAACAAATCCAAACTTTTGGAGATACTACGTAAAAGATTTAGGATATTATCCTGTTTTGTCATACCTTTCACAATATTCACCAACTTTATCAGACTTTATGATTTTCACTTTCTCTATAATTGCCTCTCAATTTCAATAATGAATATTCGAGAAAACATCCACGGATTGAGATTCATAATGCAATTGATAGATGTACACAGTAACGTGAAAAATCATCAGGTGATAAACAATTTTATCCTCCAAAAAAAATATGGACCAATAAATGTCTACAAAATAATCATAATCAACAATTAATAAGAACAAAAACTGAAATTTATAATAGAGATAAATGACAATTAAGCTTACAATAGTTTCATACCTTCAATAAGATTCTCCTGTGGGTAAAAACTTATCAAGGAACAATGTGATACATGAGAAACATTAGTACATATTTTACCTTCTCATACACACAACCTTATGTTTGTTTAATACCACAACTAAAATCACCTGTGGGAAACTCACATTCTAAAATGTATTAACAAACTCCAATAATTCTAAATATGTTCAACCTAATATAATATGAGTTGTAGTCACCTGTGGGTGGCTATTATTTCACATGTATATGAAACATTTAGATAACTTTAATGCTTGTTTAAATTTGTGAACCAAAACTATTTAAGAGCAACATTGTTCTAATAGTTAAATCAAACTAAGATGACCCAAAATATACAACACTTACAAGATAAGAATTTAGCATCACTGTGGCGATAACTAAACAATCCAGCAAATATGTAGAATTGCAAATATCACACTAGATTTTCTTGTGACGTTGCATGGTCCTAATCAATGATATGGACATCCTTGATCTGATCATAAAATTAGTCGATTATAAACAATTATGAGTAACCCTAAAACATTAATCATAAACCTTTACTCAAAGGCATGTCATCATACATAAATTGTAATAATAATAACACCCTTTAATTGAAATGTCCAAACATAATGAACTTTTCGTAAAACAAAATCGAGCATTTACCAAGTCTATAAGTATAATTCAATAATGAAATTTCGTTGAAGAAAAATTCTTTGATGCATCGCTCATTTAAATATGATACAAACTTAAAGATCATGATAAATAACGGATATATGATGAATTAATATGAAAGGTGTAAGTAGTCAACGAGTATCATTTTCAGAAATATGAAGAAATTTATCAGAAATAAAAACTCAATTTCATAGAGATGCAATAAGTTTTGGACAACATAAAAAAAATATTCATGAAAATATGAAAAAGAAAATCGTAATAGGTTACTCAACTCGATAATGAGTTAATTTATGTTAATTTTCTTTTATGCACTTTTAAGAAATAACGTTTAATCATGTGCCAATTATTTAATTACCATAATGTATGATCAGATATTGTACACTTCAATGTTATCTTAAACATGTGAACTCAAATTATCTGTGGGTAATTGTTGTTCTAATACACTTAAGAAAAATAATATTATAAGCACTTGACATAATAACGATTATGACTGGAAAAATTATTTGACATCACTGTGGTGATTTCCAAACAACTCAAAAATAATGCCATAATAACTACTAAACCTTGCCTTTACGGCTTGGCGTATTCGTGCTTACAATAAAATTATTATTATTGTTAAGACAAAACACTCTAGTATCACTGTGGTGATAACTAAAGAATTATGGCCTAAGAATCTTAAGCACAATAATTTTATACGTACAACTGAAATTATCATTAACATTGGGATAAAAGTGAAATATAATGACACTAGACACCCTCAAGATTCAAATCAGTTTATATCCATATGATCAACAATCATATCAATCAGTGTTTTCTTAAATATGTGAACTCCAATTTCCTGTGGGTAAATTTTGTTCTGATATATTTAAGAAAAACAGGATTACAAGCATTTGACAAAAATTTTGATCATGACCAAAAGTGATTTGACGTCACTGTGGTGATAGCCAATCAACTAAAATAATTTCATTATCACATGATGTCGATAACTTCTAAACCTACACTTTACGGTTTGCAAATTCATGCTTGTAATAAAATTATGATTATACTGAGATATAACACTCTAGTATCACTGTGGTGATAACTAAAGAGTCTCATAATAATTTTAAGTATAATCCCATAAAATTTAAAGAAAAACAATAATATGAGAGAAACTATACCATAAACACACAAACCATATCATAATGCACACACAAATTTAATAGTGTCAAAAAATGGTTTTTATTGTTTCGATAAAGCGGAAGCATATTAGTTAGTTTACATTTCTTGATGTAAAAACCATTTCATATATTTTAACATTGTCATTAAAATTGGTTTTAATTGTAAATCGGTTCAATTCATAAATCTGTTCGGTGATGAACAAATTTTAAAAAAATAGCTTAAGTTTGAACCATAATTGTTTATAACCTCTTAATTAGCAAAAATAGAATTATGCTGGCAAAACGGGCCATTTAATCTAAGGCCCAAGTTCTGTAACTTGAAAGACACAACGTAAAATAGTTTCATGAGTCCATATTCTTAAACAAACAAAACATGCCCTTGCATTATGGCACATGCGCCTTTTTTTTTTTTTTTTGAGACACACAACTTGACCGATATGGCCTAGGAAAAATAAAGACATTCCATAATATTTTACCCCCTCATCAAATTTTACAAACATGCCTAATATATTATTTCTTTAATATCCATTAATGCTAATATCTTTAATACCCATTAAAAAACGTAACTTCACATTTAAATATGGAAGGAATTAATAAGACATTGATAATCTGTCGGTCCAAATTCACCAAAGGTTTGACCGAGAAAAATTAATGCACCCATATACAATTGTGCCACGTCATGTTCACCATATTCTCCTAAACATTTCAAAGAAAATGAAAAACCTAGCTAACTATTACAGCGGCGATCTTCATTTTTCTGATTCTCATTAATTCACAGATTTTATATAATACATATTGGTTTTTGAGTCGTCGTAAAAATCAAGCATACAAACGTGAGTTGGGTCATATCTAAAAGGTAACACGGTTATTGCCTATTGCTATCAGATGATCATGAGTTCTAGCACACGCTCTGGATGCCAACTATAGGTTTTAGTTTTATAGATACTTAATTAGGATCATTGAACTTCATGATAATCACATAATCAAATACACAAAGATTAGTTTATACGGAATACCTGATAGCGTTAATCTATATCACGCCGATCATTTTTGGAGCAGCGGTAATACCTTGTGGAGTTCTTGGTTTCTCCTTCTTGACCTCATACATTATGAATAGTTAAATTCTCGAACCCAATACCGATGGCTATTGTGTTCCTCTTATAGACAGAAGGAGGACTAAGTTCCTAGGGTTTAGTTAATAACATTAGATCTCGACCGTCCATCAAAGAAGAGATATTAGGAATAATAATCCCATAAAGGAAACCGAACATAAGTATATCAATAATCTATTACCAAGATTATTACATGGGCCCAAGGAAATATTTCTAGTCATACAAAATATTCTTACAGTAATGACCCGGCATCAGTGGAACAGTTCTGCAAAAATATTGTGCTGACTATATGGCACTATCATGGAGGATGTCAGGTTGGTAAGGTTATTGATCAGGATTATAAAGTTCTTGGTGTTGATTCTTTAAGGGTGATCGATGGATCGACATTCATCAACTCTCCTGGAACAAATCCTCAGGCTACAACTATGATGCTCGGAAGGTAAAATATTAATAGTTAACATCATCTTACACTTCGCCTATGCTATAACTAATTGATAGTCGACTGTTGTCCGTTTTTGTGTTGTTTTTATTGACAATGTAGGTACATGGGAATCAAGATTCTGAACGAGAGAGACGATTACCACTAAATGGGACTATGGACAGGCCTAACGAGATGATCGAATTAAGCTACATATATATGGAACTAGTATTCGATAAATAATAACAATCAATATAGCTATATTCTGTATCAAGAAATAAAGAGTGATCCTCTACATTTTATTTTTTTCAGAGTTCTCTGTGTACTTGGATGAGTAATCTGGTCATCATAAATTGCAAATTTGAACAATGAATACCTTATTTGCTAGCTAGGAGTATATATGTGTAAGCAAGAAAAAATCAACTAGAACGCAAGATTGCTAATAGGGGATAACAATTTATCTGGGGGTGGACCAAATTCCTAATAAGACAAAACATTTTTCACCTTTGAAATGGTATACCCCAAACAGATTGTTAACCCCCATTAGCAGCCCTATTACTGATTGGATCGATGAGTGAGGGGTAACTCGGTGGAGGTCAATGGTGTAGGTTCTTCCACTTAATTAATTACTGTGTATTACGTACCCCTTCGGAGACGAGGAAAAAGGGTACTCTCTGGAGAAAAATCGGGCGACTGACTCAGTCTTAAATCGATTTAAATTGTTCTCTAATTCCTCTATCATTAATGCTATATTACAGTTCTATATGATAATTTTAGCTGATTTCTTCATTCAATGCAGATTTAACACTCTTATTCACCTTTTGATTTTTTTCAGGTCTGGGTATTGGTGCTTGGAAAAACTTTGGGATGTTGGAGTGGTTTTTCCTAATATCCCTTTATCTCTTCTTCCTTGTTAATTCTATGCAACTTTTGATGTCTGTTTTGCACGAGTTGAAACAATACCTTCCTGCACGGTATCTCACACAGATCTCTCAAACAACGGTTTTTCCTCACTCTTCATTTAGGTATCTATGTCTTCCGACAAATAAACAGTTTGATAGTTAACCCTATAATTATAAAATTTGGCTGTCATATGAACTCTGCCATCTGTTTAACATTCAGTACTCAGAATGGAGGTGGATATTTCTTTTTATTTTCTCTATACCTCGTTATTTTCTCCCATAACCCATCTTTTATTTTATGCACTCTAACAATGGATTCTGAGTTAAGAGAGGTTCAACACAGAATGGAATATACTTCCATAACTGACAGGCTTAATGCTCTAAAAGAACCTCAGTTGTCATCTGAAATACTCTTACAAGGTGAAGATCACTTTAAATTTAGCTTTTTGGAAAAAGCTTATTCATCCAAGATTTATACAGTGGGAGAACTTGACAAGGAACTGAAAAACTTATGGCCAAAAAGTAAGGATATCTTTATCAAAAAAGAAGATTATGAGTGTTGGCTTATAAGTTTCATACTAATGACGAGTATGAGGTAGTTCTTAAGTTCCGTCCTTGGTTTATTGAGGGTGATCTGCTTGTTTTGGTGCCTTGGAATCCTAGGATTCCGAAAAATAAGGTAGACTTAACAAAACAATTGTTCTGGATGAGATTGTATAACATGCAGCCTGGTTTTGCAAGTCCTGCTATAGTAGAAGATATTGTTGCAGCTATGGGAGAAGTAAAGGAACTAGACCCACCGGATTGCATTGTTCCTAAAGGTAAATTACAAAAAGAATTAGTTTTGATTGATGTTCGTAACCCCTTGAGAAGAGGTTTCTGGACGAAGAATGCAGCCGGTGAACAAATATGGATACGTTTGTTTTAAGAAAAACAGTCATTTAACTTGTGTGGGTTTTATTACACCATTGACCATAAAGAAGATGAATGTGCAATTATCGAGCGACCTATCTACTCCAACAGAAGCGTGGTCATCTTTCGGAAAATTCAATTTTGGACCCTCCTTCATGGCGTAATCCTGATATAAGAGGAGTTAAAAATGTCCATGTTAAGCTACCCCAAATATATCAGGAGATGGAGAATCAGCATGCAATGTCTAATGTAAATCACAACAATGAGTTTATTATGGCATAAGATAGTTGCATGCATGTCTAAGTTACTATTGCAAATCCAGCATCATCTTCAGTGGAGATTCCAAAGAATAAAGCACCTATGATCAGCAAGATACAGACAACACTATGTTTAATATTCCTTTGGAGTCTTCTCAACCAACTACTACATTTAGTTGTGACGATCAAGGTATGTTAAGGGTTTAATTTAATAATGAAATTGTCCGACAGGAAGTGGTCCATAGACGAGGTAAGAGAATTAGAATGGAGGAAGGAGGGCCTAGTAATGCTAACCGTATGGATAAGAGTATCAATAAGGTTTTAGAAAGTGATGATATTGTATATCTGAATCCAAATCCAGTTGAGGAACAACAACATCAAGATTCAAATATTCATAGAGGTCTGAATTCTGGGGTTGGATCTCATATGGATCTTTTGAGGTCATATCTTGCTCTAAGAGAATTTGATTCGATGATTTTAATGTCAATAATTTAGATCCTGACTCATCATCCAACTAGATCATATAAGGAACCAGTGAAAGAACTCATATCCCAGTTTGAAGCCAATATTTCAAGTTATCTATCTGCTACTGATGATGAATCCTCGGCTAATGCTCATGTCACCCTAGATGATACCTCTCAATCGCCTAACTCTTATCCTTCCTTTCATGGGACAGTTTCTGAGCAAAGCCAATCTAAGCGTCTCAAAGCTACTACTTCAAGTGCTAATTCCCAGGTACAAATCTTACTCTTTAATTCACTGCATCAAAGTTCATCTCAATTTCATTTATACTTTAAGCTTCAATTTCAGTTTGCATGCAATTACTCTTTTCCTCATTTGAATAATTATTCTAGCATGATGAAAATTCTATCCTGGAATGTCCAAGGATTTGCTTCTAAAGAAACTAGATACAATTTATCTGATATAATAAGAGGTCATCAACCAGATATCATATTTTTATGTGAAATTAAAATAGGGGAATTAAAAGCTAAAAGTTTAATTCAGCCATACTCTTACCCAAATTCTCTTGTGGTTAGTTCTGTTGGTAGAGCAGGAGGTTTAATTTTGTTATGGAAGGATGGTTTCCTTGTGATGTAGTTTGTGTGAAAGATAATATTATTCATCTTTTAGTTACTTCTAATCTTGCTAAAGAATAATGGTTATTATCATGTATGTATGGATCCACTTATGATGAGGTTAAACGATTGCAATGGCATTTTTTGAAAGAACTCAATGACAATCTTTTCCAACCTTGGGTGCTTATAGGTGATTTAAATGTTCACCTAAGAAATGCAGGACAACCTTCTAAATACTCAATTATTAATAATTGGGTTTGTAACACAATTGAAGAGGCAGGTTTAATGGATTTGGGATATATAGGTAAAAATCATACTTGGACAAATCAATCAAATGGTAAAAGATTCAGGAGATCTAGAATTGACATGGCACTTCATAATAGTAAGTGGTTAATGCAATTTCCGGACTCTAAACTGCATCACTTACCATTTATTGGTTCAGATCATTGTCCTCTCCTTTTGGAGACTGAAAGTCAAAGCCAAATAGCTAGGAAAGTCTGGAAGTTTTATAAATGTTGGTTAACTGATCCTTCTTGCACTAAACTTATTGATCAATCGATCTTCTGATTTCAGCAATAAAATCACTTTAGTGAGGAAAAATTTAATTAGCAAAATGGAAAAGATTACATTTCGGGGAAATTGATAAGCATGTATATTTTCATAGGAAGCATGTGGAATATTAGCTATCACTTCCTTATAGTGACCATAATGTCTCTCAAATTCAGTGCAATTTAAATCTCCTCAAGCATTGGAAAAAAATAGAATCGGAATACTAGAAACAGAAATTGGATGATAAATGGATCAGAGAAGCGGATAATAATACTTTTTATTTTAATATTATGGCTAAGAGAAGAAGAGCTAGGAATAACGTTACTGCTTTGCGTGATCTGAATGGAGTCTGGTTAACTACTAGAGAGGATTTAGCTGCTTTTCTCACATCTCACTTCTCAAAGATATGGACTACCACTTCTCCCCAACTCAATGATTACTTTTTTGAACACATTCACAGTAATATTTCCTCTCAAGAGAATAGCTTACTTATAAATGTTCCTTCTGAGGAGGAAATCAAAAATGTTGTTATGAGTCTAGCTAGTTGGAATTCACCAGGACTGGATGGCTTCCCTGCGGGCTTTATCAATCGCAATGGAACATTGTGGATCCAGATATTGTTAGCCTAGTTCAAAAGTTTTTACATATTATCAGCTTCCTGCACACCTTAATGAAACTGCAATCTGTTTAATTCTGAAAGTCATTAACCCTGTTACGCCAAGCGACTATAGGCTGATAGGGCTATGTAACAATAGTTACAAGATAATTTCTAAGTTATTAGTCAAGAGAATGCATCCTTTGTTGGAGAGAATTATATCTCCAACTCAAGATGCATATGTCCCTAAGAGATATATCAATGATAATATTATTATTGCGCACGAAGTTATACACACTATGAAAAAATCGAGAAGTAAAAAAGGTTTGATAAATCTTAAGCTAGATATGTCAAAGGCATTCGACAGGGTAGAATGGTCTTTTTTGGATAAAATGCTGCAGTCTCTTGTTTCTATTCTGATTGGAGAACTCTGATGCAGCGGTGCATTGCAACAACTACTATTTCAATTAGGTTAAATGGTAGTCCTTGTGATTCTTACATTCCATCTAGAGGTTTACGGCAGGGAGATCCATTATCTCCCTAATTTTTCATTATTGCCATGGAATATCTTACAAGAACTTTACTCAAAGCATAGCAAGAAAAACTAATCAAGGGTATAAAAGTAGTAAAGAGTGATCCATCCATCAACCATCTGCTTTTTGCAGATGACTGCTTGTTATTCTTTCAAGCGGATGATAAAACTATAAATAATAATCTCAAGATTTTGGAAGATTTTGATTCCATTTCGGGACAGATGATAAATTTTTCAAAATCAACTGCATTTATTGCAGGAGACATTACACAAGAGAGGAAAAAAAATTATATTACAGCCAAATTGGGTATCAAACAATTATGTCCCTCTGATAAGTATCTTGGTTTACCAATATTGTTGGGAAAATCCAAATATACTTCTTTTGGGAATCTGTCAGAAACCTTTGGTATGAGATTACGAGAATGGAGTTCCAAAACGTTGAATCAAGCAGCAAGAAACACTCTTGCTAAATCTGTCTTGAACACCATTCCATCTCATTACATGGGAAATTTTAAATTGCCAAAGAATATCGTCAGAAAATTGAACTCTATCCGAAAAACTTTCTGGTGGGGCCATAAAACTAATAAAGAGCTTAATCTTGTGGCTTGGGACTCCCTTAATGCTTCAAAGAAAGAAGGAGGATTAGCTTTTCGCAACCTGGAGCAATTTAATAATGAACTAATAGCTAAGCCTGCATGGAGGTTATGTACAGAACCATACAAACTATGGGTTCAAATCTTAAAACCCAAGTATGCGCCTCACTGTAATTTTTTACATTTGCAAGAAGAACATCAAAACTATTCTTGGATCTGGAAAGGGATAGAACAAGGCTTCGGTATGTCAAAAAACACCATAGATGGGTAATAAAATCAGGTACTAAAGCTCTTGTCTGGTATGAAAAGTGGGTTTATGGTCTTGATGAACCACCTACCCCTAAATCTTGTTTTACAGAGCCTGCAAGAATTGTTTATGTTTCAGACTTGATGCTTGCTACTCCTAGAAGATGGAATACTTCTCTTGTTAGGAAAGTCTTTGATGCACACATATTTGAGTTAATTCTCAACATGTATCTTCCTCAATATGGAGAAGACACACTTATTTGGGAACCAAATAGAGAAGGGACCTTCACTGTTAAGTCAGCTTATAAAGCTTTAAATCCTGTGATAAGTACCATAAATCAGAACTCAGGGAAAATTCCTAAGTTAGTTTGGAAAAAACTGTGGAGAATGAATGCACCACATAAAATTAAACTTTTCATTTGGAAATGCCTCAAAGGAATAGTTCCAACTTTGGTGAAGATAATCCATTATAAACCAAACATTGGCACTATTTGTCCTCATTGCAATATGGATAACGAAACCATAGAACATTTGTTGGTTACTTGTCCGTATTCATCTTCTGTCTAGATAGATATGTGTATAAATGTTTCTAACATACAAAATCAGCATACTTCAGTAATTTATTGGATAACAAGTCGGTCTTCCAATGATCAAAGTATGGATACTGAAGAACATAATACTTGGATTCTGTCTCTCATGATCACTACTTGGCAAATATGGAAAAACAGATGTGAATTAATTTTTCGGAACAAAAGTATGAATCGATGGGTGACACAAGGTAATATCAAATGGCTACTATATCAATGCATAAATGAACATCAGCAACACAAGTCAACTAAAACAGAAAAAAACTGGCTGGTCACCTCCAACAAATAATCAATTTAAGATTAATATGGATGTTTCTTTTGATGAGGGAATAAAAACTTTTGTTATTGGACTAATAATCCGAGATTTTGAAGGTAACAACAAAGGAACCAGAGGCAAGTAATTCAATGGAGGAACAAACGCAGAACAAGTTGAGTGCTTATCCATAAAAGAAGCACTAAACTTGGCTACCAACTTTCATCTCCATCCTATTTTGCTTGAGTCGGACTGTCAAAATGTTGTTTCCTCTATCAATTATATTGTCCCGCATGTATATTGGGTTAATCAGGGTCTTGTAAATGAAAATAAAGCATCAACTCTCTATTAGGCCGGATATTAAGTTAGCTTATGTACATAGATCTGGCAACAATGCGGCTCATATAATAGCTAATAGAGCTAGAACTTTAAGAGCTTCTTTTGATATTTTGGATGATATCCCTGCTGATTTACATTCAACTATAAGGGATGATGTTGTAAGTCTTAAGTTATGTACTTAATCTTTATTAATGAATTTTTGTTTCAAAAAAAAAAATTTAATTAATGTGTATTCAAATTAAACTTTGTGGATGGTCAAATTTTTTCCATTGGTTTAGGGTGACCTTTCAAATGGGTCCAGTTTGGTCAAAAGATCAACGGAAGTTTATAGATAAAACTTTTTCTAGTACAAACCATTGCCAATTTTCATCCAAATAAAATAGACGTCCCTAGAATCGGCATTATTCTTCAACTTTCTGGAACAATCGACAGTGATGTAGAAATCTTAATCCTTAATTCTTGTGAATCTATATCAGTGATGAATTCAATCGTCATAACCATCCAATCCAATTCTACAACATAATAAACATACCGGCAAATCTCATAACCCCAACTCCCAAATCCCAAATTCACAATTTTCAAATTAAACCCTCAAAACAAAACCCAAAAATCTCAACATCAATGTCGATGATGAATATTCTAAGCTTGTTTCTAGTCTAATTGTGCTTGGAATTCAATTCAGATTTTTTAATTTGCAAATGATTCGTTCCCATCCTCGCACTAGTTTATCATAAACCAGCTAGATACCGGGTTCCGAGATGAGATGGCATATAGGTGTCTGTTCTACAAACAATGAATGTCCTTCATTAGGCTTCGTTTAGTTGTGTTCTTTTCTATTTTTGTGGATTCATGTATTTCTGCTAATCCAAGTGGACCAATAATGTAAAAAATTTAGTTGTGATCTTTGTGTTAAGGATACAGCTATCCTCACTCATTCAAAGCAGTAACTACAGTTGTATCCTTCTAAGTTATAGCTGTCATATTATGTCGACATTATAATGTCTGTCAATCTTGTATTTTTGGTATACAATCTTGCAATATCTACTGTAATAATAGCCATATACGGCTCTTTATATTGAATGAGAATCCACAATATCAAGTGTGGAACATTTCACCAAAACATCTTGTCCTAGCTTGGTATCAGAGCTTATTAGAGACATATGGGCGAAGGCATGGGTAACATAGACAACCAAAAACCTTTAGAAAGGAGCAGTCCGGTTTTTTGTTGTATAGGAGTTGGAGTGGAGATTTAGCTTCATGTTTGGAAAGTTGAACAAGTCAATCTACGGCCTCAAGCAAGCTCCACACACTTGGTTTTCAAGGCTTAGTACGTACCTAGTTGAGCTGGGTTTCAAAGGATCTATTGCAGACAATTCATTATTTATCAAGAAGAATTCAGATGGAGTAATTTATGTCTTAATATATGTTGATGACATTATCATCACAGGTTCCAATTCTTCTCTTATTACAAACCTAATATCTGCTCTGAATATTGTTTTTGCAATCAAAGATTTAGGTGACCTCAGCTACTTCTTGAGGATAAAAGTTATTAAGCAAAAAGATTCAGTTTTGTTGAGTCAACAAAAATAGATCACTGATCTGCTTAAACGGACCAAGATGGATGCTGCAAAACCAGTTGCTACTCCCTTGGTTGTGAACACTAAAATCAGAAGATTGGGTACACAAAGATTTGAGGATCCGACGCTTTATAGAAGTGTATGTGGAGCATTCCAGTATCTACATCTCACTCGGCCTGATATTGCTGTCGCAGTAAACAAAGTGTGCCAGTTCATGCAAGACCCTTACATCGAGCATTGGGATCTAATCAAACGAATACTCAGGTATCTCAAACACACAGTTCAACATGGTTTGGTTTTGCGAAAATCTTAAGATATCAGTCTTCATGCCTACTATGACTCTGATTGGGCTGGAAGTCTCGATGATTGCCGATCCACTAGTGGGTACTACATCTATTTTGGCAACAATCTTGTATCTTGGAGCGCAAGGAAACAGAATTTTTTTTCCAAGTCGAGCATTGAAGCAGAATATAGAGGCATAGCCATAACAACTTCTGAACTAATTTGGCTTCAATCTTTGCTAAAAGAACTTGGTGTTGAAGTAAGAGCTCCGTCAATCTGGTGTGACAATTTAGGGTCTTCATATCTCACTGTCAATCCAGTTTTTCATGCTCGTATGAAGCACATAGAAATTGATTATCACTTTGTGCGTGAAAGAGTAGAAAACAAGCAGCTTCTGGTACGGTTCATCTCGACTAAAGACCAAGTTGCTGACATCTTCACTAAGGGTTTGTCCGTACCAAGGTTTCTTTATCTCAGGAACAAGTTGAACATTCAACAACTCATGTTCAACTTGAGGGAGGATGTTAAGGATACATCTATCCTCACTCATTCAAAGAAGTAACTACAGTTGTATCCTTCTAAGCTATAGCTGTCATATTATGTCGACATTCTAATGTCTGTCAATTTTGTATTTTTGGTATACAATCTTGCAATATCTTCTGTAATAATAGCCGTATGCGGCTCTTTATATTGAATGAGAATCCACAATATCAAGTGTGAAACATTTCACCAAAACATCTTGTCCTAGCTCTTTTCCATTTTTGTGGATTCATGTATGTCTGCTAATCCAAGTGGACCAATAATGTATTGGGGAAAAAATCAGTTATCTTGGAGTTGTCATAATTCGGGTGCAGTGCGGGTGCATCACCCACTCATTCAATTCTGAGCTTGAATGTTTACCATAAACCAAAATCTTTACGACTTAGGGGCATGTCCAGTGAGTGCGGGATTGATTTTCTGTTGCATATACGGCACGTGAATGAATCAATGTGGATTCTCTGGTGCAGGATTTCTTTTAGTGGAAACCAGATGAAGAGCGGAATTCTATGGGGTAAATTTTGACCCTACACGGTTTTTTGCGTCAGGTATGAGGATCTCAAGAGAACTTACTGAATGGTCTTAGCCATTACCCCCATAACAGTGATCTTAGGATAACTTAATTCATTTTGAGCATTGCAGATGATGAATTACCATTAGCCTCAACTTGTAACTTTTATTTTACTCCCTCTGTTACTTTTTAATTGGCCAGTTTGTATAAATAAATATTTCAAGAAAATAGGCCAGTTTCCTGATAGACGCATTTATGTGTCTAATATAGCCCAATTGTACATTGTGTTAGTACCCATTTTTGTATTTATTATGGCTTTTTATGTCCCTGTAGGTATTTCTGGAGAAATAAGCTTTTGCGGCGAAATTGGCTAAAAAAATGGTTTTTGCGCCCGTGGGAGAAAACTACTATACGGACTCTCACTTTGGATAAGGGGTAACCTAATTACTAAGGGGTGACCCATTTCCAGGCATCTGCTAAAGGGAGACCGGAACTGGATAAGGGGAGGTCATCTTCATAATTCAAATACAAGTTTTGGCGGGAAAATGCATGCAGCGAAGAACAGTTTTGGAGATCGAATTCGGACGAGATTTTAGGAGATTCAATGGCTGTATTTGGTACCTACGGACTCTAGAAGACATAAAAGGCCTAATGCAATCGTCTAGACCCAACCAATTGGGCTGAATTGCCCGGAAGAAGTAAAACAGAGTTCAACAGGGATACGTATTTTTCTGATTATTTTCAAAGATTTTGTGAGAGTTTTACGCCAGGATATGGATGTACCTGGTCCTGTTCAAGTCTTAGTTGGAGTTTGGAGAGTTTAGATAACTCAGAAGAGGTCAGAAGACGCGTACAGGGAGGATTGAAGAGAGATATTCTCTTAACTGCACGGAGAAGAAATCTTGAATTTATACGAGATATTTGGGGTCTGTGGGATATATAAGAGTTTGTTCAAGTCATAAAGAGGGTTAGAAAGTGTTAGAAAACTTTAGGAGAGAGTTTAGAGTCCAGGAGAGCCGAGGAGAAGCGATTACAGAGAAGACAGTGCTGCTGCTGCTGCTGCCATTGAAGAGCTTCAAGAACACGAAGAACAGACTCGCAGAGTCAGTCGTTCTTCAACAGTCTTAAACAGCAGTATCTGTGTTCTTCATTACAGCAGTACAGAAGTGTCGTTCTTCAACAGTGCAAACAGCGAACTCGCTGTGTCGTTTTTATACAGCACTTGTGTTGTATCGATTATTTTCAGCACTTACCCTTTTGTAACAGTGACTCTGTAACACTATTACAGCATTACAAACTTCGATTATCAATTATTTTCATCAATAAAAACACTTATTTAGCCATGAATACATCTTGTGAGTGTGTTTTTGGGATGAGGAGATAAACCCATTAGCCGAGACGACGGAGGAAGCCATTGATCCATATTGATTGGTATAGTTCTAATTTTATTATTTATTGCAATATTATTATTTGATTATTTGCATGGAATTGAATTTGAAATATTAGTTTTTATTGAATAGTTGTGAATTATTTTGATGAAGCATGCTGGGTTTTAAAAACTTTTGATGTTTTATACTTTGTGATAACAATTATTACTTCAAAAATATATTTGAGGCAAATATTAGAATTATTTTTTAAAGATAGAATTGCATGAATATTATTTAGAGTTTACTATTTAATTGGTCAATGGTGGAATCCTAGTCTTGGTATTTTCTCTAAAGGTTTGAACTATTTTATTTATTTGCCTGTTTAAATTTAAATCTAAAAATTGTTTTCTTCACAAGTCTGAAAAGACCCTGTTTACCACTACAACTACAATCACTATTTGAAGAACCATCAAATTTTTGGCGCCGCCGACGCGGACCTGTGTTTAGTTAGCATTTTTTAGATTTTTTTTATTTTTTTTTTATTTTTTTTATTTTATTTGTTCTTCTTTACGTTTCTGGTTTTTTGTCTTTTTCTTTCAGATTCTTGAAGTTGGAGCAAAAGAATTTTTTGCCAAAGTTTTTGGTGGACATTTAAAGACGTGGAGTAAAAGGCAAAGCAAAAGGAGCAAAAGAAGAAGATTTTTTTTTTATTTTTTGATAAAAAGAGAGAAAAAAAAAAGAGAGACATTTTTATTTTTGTAATTTTTTTTAGACTTTCTTTTCTTTTGTATTTTTTTTATGGACTTTGGACATTAATTTTGGGACATTTTTATTTTTATTTTTAAACCCTACGGAAGGGTATCCTTAAATACAAATTGTTTGCAGGGAAGAACGACGATTACGATATCGTCTCGGCCCCTCGGGTTCGCACACGGCATAGGAGTCGTGGCCTGAGTCGACGACAACGGTTCATCCCCCGTCTGGTATGGGAGGTAAGTCCAATCGAAACACTCGCGAATCCCCTGCAAGCGAGTTACTGTACTCCTCAAGGTGCTAATTGTTTGAGGACGAACCAGACTGTTTTTATATTCCTAGTAAAGGGCAAGGCCTGGCCTAAAAAAATATAAGTGTTCGGATTTCATCACCGCTCCCTTCTTGCCCGCCTTAGGAAAACGAAACCTAAAGCGAACCTAAGCCTAAAATTTGGACTAGAAAGAGACCTATAGAGTATCGAGCTTAACAGGACAATCATTCGAAAAATATTGGTTACTCTTTTAAGCACACCTCGAAGTTCTTGACGGTTTCTTCGAGTTGAATGCGTGACTGCGCCGCATTGGATCGGTGAGGTTTTGGGTATCAAAGCTCCACTGAGCTTCCCTCTCCTCGATTCAACTTGCTTTAACTCGGATTGATTCCAGAGGGGTTTGCTCAAATTGTAACGAATTCCCTTTCGAAGGATTAGAAGCTGGTCTAGAAACAATCTAAGTGGAGCCATCATGCTTGTTGTTTGCTAGAAATCTTTAGGTTTGCTGTGGTAAAGTCGAGTCAGCCTGCTATGTGATTGCTAGAACCTTCCTGTTAGGATTTTTTTATTTCTTTTTGAATTCTTTTTAGTGTATGCCCGATTTCGTTAATAGGGCTTGGAAAAGAGATACTCTAGGTCGATTGATTAGCGAAAAACCTAGTAGTTCTTCTGATTTAAGCAGGGAGCTCGAAGACTCTTCTTTGGAGAGCCCTGTTTTTGGAAACTTCAGTTTTGAGAACCTATCTCTTCGTGAGGAAAGTACCCCTAGTACTTCTGTTGTGCCAGCGATGGCAACTTTGAAAGATTACATGTTCCCAACTAGGACCAACCGAGCTTCATGCATTAAATTGCCAGCCACTACGGCTAATTTCGAGATAAAACCTAGTATTCTTCAGATGATCCCTATATTCTTAGGAAAAGATGATGAGAACCCTTATTTCCATATTAGGGACTTTGAGGAAATTTGTGGGACAATTAGAATAAAAGACCTTACTGATGAAGTCTTGAAACTTAAGATGTTTCCCTTTTCCTTGAGAGATAAAGCCAAGACCTGGCTGAACAACCTACCATCTGAATCCATTGAAACATGGCAGGAACTTATTGCTGCTTTCTATATGAAATTCTACCCGAAGCATAAAACTGCAGCGGTTAGGCAGAAAATTAGTGCTAGTGTGCAACAAGAGGGAGAGTCTCTTTATAGGTTTTTAGAGCGATTCAATGATCTCCTATCTCAGTGTCCTCACCATGGATTTGACAATATGAAACTCGTACAGATTATTTATGATGGTTTAGACTATTCGACCAAAGCCATGGTTGAGTCTATGTGCGCTGGTGAGTTCACTAGTAAAAATGCTGATGATGCTTTTACCTTCTTAGGAGCTATCGCTGAAAAATCCCAACAGTGGGAATCTTGGGTTGAACCCCCTAAAAGACTCTTGGTCAATAGAAGTAGCACCAATATGGTAGATACGAGTTTTGCGTCAGATGTTATGTTTGCTGCTTTGTACAGAAGGTTAGAAGCTTTGGAAATGGGTCAGTCTAAAAATAGGTCCCTTGTTGAACCTAATAGAGCCTCTCAAGTCTCTAGTTGTGGAATAGAGCCCGATAATTCATTTTGGGAAGGTCAGGTTAGTGAAGAACAAGCTCATGTTGTCTATAACAATGCTAGGTTTGAGAAACGTCAGAAGTTTGACCCATACTCAGAAACCTACAACCCTGGTTGGAGAAACCATCCTAATTTATCTTGGTCTAAGGGCCAGAGTCAAGGCCAGTCTAGCAATTCTCAGCCTCCCCCAGGTTTTGGTTTTAAGAACTCTTCAGGTCAAACCCAGTTTCAGAACACTTCCGAGAAAAAGATCTCTACCTTAGAGGAAGCTCACTATGTTAGCAAAGTAACCATGATGCTATCAAAGAACCACATGATTTCAACAAGAAACTAGGCAGAATTGAAGAACTTCCCAGAGTCTTGCCAAGTTAGAACTTCAAGTAGGACAAATAGCTAAGTTTATAAGTGAGAGAGAAGATGGAAGGTTCCTAGTCATACTGATCCTAACCCGAGAGAGAAATCGTACAATCATGTGATGCTGTCACAACCCTGAGGAGTGGAAAGAAAGGTGACAAAAAGGGTGCATGCCTGATAGTGAACATGTTGTAGTTCACCTGCTGAGCCAGAAAATGAGGAGACTGATAGAGTCTCCAAAGAGACCAATGAGGGTCCTGTTGAGCCCGGCTTTGTTCCCAGAGCCCCGTTTCCCCAGCTGCTAGTTCCGACTAAGAGGGAGTCCAACTTTAATGATATATTGGAGGTTTTTAAGCAGGTTAATATCAACCTTCCATTATTAGATGCAATTAGGCAGATTCCCTCTTATGCCAAGTTCCTTAAGGACTTGTGTACGCGAAAGCGTAAGCTCAGTGTCCAGAAGAAAGCCTTCATAGCTAGTCATGTGAGTTCTATTATTCAGAATACCACTACTCCTAAGTATAAAGACCCAGGGTCCCCTACCATTGCTTGTACAATAGGTAAGTACCGTGTTGAGAAAGCTTGCTTGACTTAGGAGCCAGTGTGAATTTACTTCCATATCATGTGTACCTTAAGCTAGGACTTGGTGAGATGAAACCTACCCAGATAACACTTCAGTTAGCTGATAGGTCCGTTAAAGTTCCTCGTGGTATCATCGAGGATGTTCTCATAGAGGTTGACAAGTTTATTTATCCAGTGGATTTTATTATCCTAGATACCCAACCTGTCCCAGACCCAGAGAACCAAATACCAGTGATTTTAGGTCGCCCGTTTTTAGCCACATCTAATGCGATCATAAACTGTCGAAATGGTATTATGAATCTATCTTTTGGTAATATGACTATTGAGTTGAATATTTTTAATGTCAATAAGCTACATTCTGAGCTAGATGACACGTGCATTGAAGAGGTCAACATGATAGGAACCTTAGTTCCGAAGTCTGTACCAAACACCGAATCGGAAGATCCATTAGAGAGTTGTCTAGCCCGTTTTAGCATGGATTTCGACGATGATAGCAACATTGAACAAGTAAATGCTCTGTTGGATTCTATTCCTATGTTAGATACCGATAGATGGAAATCTAGGTTTGAACCATTACTAGCTACCGAATCTACCTTAAGCCCTTATTTCGAAGAGCCTAAAGATCCTCCTAAGTTGGACCCCAATTATGCATTTGTAGGCCCATCTGAGATTTTGCCTATAACTTCCGATTTGGATAGTGATCAGGAGAATAGGCCAGAGACCATGCTTCAAGAAAATAAGGAAGTTTTAGAGTGGACCATAGCAGCTATGAAGCAAGTAGAGGATGAACCACCTGATTATAACTTAGAGAAAGCAATTGACCTTTTTCAAGAACCTGATGGTCTAGAAATTAGGAACATTGTGACTAGTCTATGTAGAGGCACCGAAAATTCTAAGTTTGGGGGTAGTGAACTAGAAGAAGCTCTAGAGTATTTTAAATACTCTCCGGATCCGGAAATTCAAGCCATAGTTAAAGGTCTTACGGAGAATAGTGATTACCCTAAATTTCGGGGTAGAGATTTTCAATTATCCCCAGTAGAAGTCCCTAACTTGGGACTCAATCCTAGTGCATCTGAGGTATCGCTTGAGTCTATTCAGACTCCACAACCCGATCCTCCTGATACTGTCCAGGAGAAAATCCATAGGTTAGAGACCCGTTTTTCAGATGAATCTGTTTGCCGAGACACTCATATGAAGCCCAAGTGGGCACCTCAGATAGATCCAGTTGTCTTGCGAGAAACTTTAGATCAGGTTGTGCTCTATCTGCTCATTTTTCTGATCTTGAGCATTTGTCTCCTATTCGTGGCAGTTCTATTTGGTCTTATGGACCCACAATTGTTTCGACTATTGGTATACGACTTTGGAAGGTGACAATTCTTTTAGAGGTATTTGATGTCTAGCTAATGACTATAAATTTAGCATTTACTGGGAGGCTCCCGCGTTCATGTGATACGGTAATATCCTTCCTTATTTTTTTCCCTCCAGTGGTAATAGTTTCTCCTTGTTCATGCTTTTAATTTCATCTTTAGAACATTGAGGACAATGTTAGATTTAAGTTTGGGGGTGGGGAAGAAACACTTTTTGTCACCTTTTTGCAATAAATAAACTCCAGAGCCTAGAAATTTATGCGTATTTAGGATGCACTAACCAACTAAGTGGATGGAAGCATTTTGGTTGTAGGAGTTGAGGAACCAATCTGATTAGATGGAACATCTAGAAGAGTCTATTCATAAAAGCACAGAGCTCAGGTGTTAGAAATAACATGATAGTTTCACCATATCTCGTTGAGTCCTTTTCACTTCTATTTTTATTTTATTTTGTTTTTAAACTATGTTTCTCTAAGTGATAGGTGGGGCCCACGATTCAAGTTGTTACCAATGCTAGGGTGAATTAGAGTGATTGAGATACCATGAAAAAAAGATGAAAAAAAAGAGAAAAAAAGTAAAAAAAAAAAAAAAAAAAAAAAAAAAAAAAAAAAAAAAAAAAAAAAATTGAGACCAGACCATTTGACCAAAAGGAATAAATTCAATAAAGTCGACCACTGGTACCCTTGTATATGCCAGTTGTGTTGACCTAGAGTTAGGTTATCGACCACTGGTACCCTTGTATATGCCAGTGTGTTGATATTAGTCAGACTAGTATCTCAATCCATTAGGATAGGTTCATTTTGGCGGAGGCCTTCAGACAGATATGGGAAACGCCGTTCACTTAGTAAACATCAAAACCATACATGTTTTTCTATATCCATCTTCTTGATCTATCCATGTGATTAGTTTTGACTCCGAATATGATGTCCATAGTGCAACTATCTGAGTAGAGCTCTGTCACTTTATATGAATTTTAGTATGCTTGAGAGCAAACTCGTGTACAACAATTGGAATTTCGCATCAGGGTACTTCTTCCTGTAGTCAATAAGTATGCCAACCAAGGAGATTCTTTAGTGCCTTCCAAGGTTCTGCGTAGATAGCTAAGGTCTGGAGTACAGGTTTTGTGGGTATATCTTTGGTAAGCCCTCCCGAGACTATAACTCGGCCACTAGGGCCACCAAGGGGTTTAAAGGCTTATTGCATACGCTAAATGCAATCGACGATGCCTGCGACAGTGAGTTAGGATTTTATTTTCTATTTGGTTTGCTCGAGGACTAGCAAATAATAAGTTTGGGGGTATTTGATAGACGCATTTATTTTTCTAATATAGCCCAATTGTACATTGTGTTAGTACCCATTTTTGTACTTATTATGGCTTTTTATGTCCCTGTAGGTATTTCTGGAGAAATAAGCTTTTGCGGCGAAATTGGCTAAAAAAATGGTTTTTGCGCCCGTGGGAGAAAACTACTATACGGACTCTCACTTTGAATAAGGGGTAACCTAATTACTAAGGGGTGACCCATTTCCAGGCATATGCTAAAGGGAGACCGGAACTGGATAAGGGGAGGTCATCTTCATAATTCAAATACAAGTTTTGGCGGGAAAATGCATGCAGCGAAGAACAGTTTTGGAGATCGAATTCGGACGAGATTTTAGGAGATTCAATGGCTGTATTTGGTACCTACGGACTCTAGAAGACATAAAAGGCCTAATGCAATCGTCTAGACCCACCAATTGGGCTGAATTTCCCGGGAGAAGTAAAACAGAGTTCAACAGGGATACGTATTTTTCTGATTATTTTCAAAGATTTTGTGAGAGTTTTACGCCAGGATATGGATGTACCTGGTCCTGTTCAAGTCTTAGTTGGAGTTTGGAGAGTTTAGATAACTCAGAAGAGGTCAGAAGACGCGTACAGGGAGGATTGAAGAGAGATATTCTCTTAACTGCACGGAGAAGAAATCTTGAATTTATACGAGATATTTGGGGTCTGTAGTATATATAAGAGTTTGTTCAAGTCATAAAGAGGGTTAGAAAGTGTTAGAAACCTTTAGGAGAGAGTTTAGAGTCCAGGAGAGCCGAGGAGAAGCGATTACAGAGAAGACAGTGCTGCTGCTGCCATTGAAGAGCTTCAAGAACACGAAGAACAGACTCGCAGAGTCAGTCGTTCTTCAACAGTCTTAAACAGCAGTATTCGTGTTCTTCATTACAGCAGTACAGAAGTGTCGTTCTTCAACAGTGCAAACAGCGAACTCGCTGTGTCGTTTTTATACAACACTTGTGTTGTATTGATTATTTTCAGCACTTACCCTTTTGTAACAGTGACGCTGTAACACTATTACAGCGTTACAAACTTCGATTATCAATTATTTTCATCAATAAAAACACTTATTTAGCCATGAATACATCTTGTGAGTGTGTTTTTGGGATGAGGAGCTAAACCCATTAGCCGAGACGACGGAGGAATCCATTGATCCATATTGATTGGTATAATTCTAATTTTATTATTTATTGCAATATTATTATTTGATTATTTGCACGGAATTGAATTTGAAATATTAGTTTTTATTGAATAGTTGTGAATTATTTTGATGAAGCATGTTGGGTTTTAAAAACTTTTGATGTTTTATACTTTGTGATTACAATTATTACTTCAAAAATATATTTGAGGCAAATATTAGAATTATTTTTAAAGATAGAATTGCATGAATATTATTTAGAGTTTACTATTTAATTGGTCAATGGTGGAATCCTAGTCTTGGTATTTTCTCTAAAGGTTTGAACTATTTTATTTATTTGCCTGTTTAAATTTAAATCTAAAAACTGTTTTCTTCACAAGTCTGAAAAGACCCTGTTCACCACTACAACTACAATCACTATTTGAAGAACCATCATTTCCTAATTGGGAAAGTCAAATGTTACTTTAATTTTTTGGGACCACTTTTCTTTTAACTTCTTTTGATGACAAGTGTTATGTGGACTATTTCACTTATTTTTTTGGCTGACAAGTGTCATGAGGACCATATTACTTCACTTCTTTTATTGACAAGTGTCTAGAGGATCACTTTCAATATTTAGTTCTCTTAATTTCCTTAATTTTCTCAAAAAAAAGAAACTGGACTATTAAAAAGTAACGGAGGGAGTATAAGCTACTTGTGTGAGGCACTCGCTGGGAATCATATCTTAGTGCATAAAACTTATAAAACCATGTAAAGTAATCCCATAAAACCGCATTTAGTTTCCTCCGCATACTTGTATGCTTCCTCAAATTCCAGTGCTTGACTAAGAAGATGGATCCTGCATCCATACTGCTCATTCGAGGAACAATGTCGATTTTTTTTTCTTTTGCCAATTCAAATTACAGTCGTTATTTCTGTAATGTAGACCTCCTGGCTCTCCAACATAGATGCACAAAATCGTTGTTTCTGCTCAATGAACACCAGCAGGGCATTTGGTCCAGTGGTTTGTTATTCTCGGTCCGAGAAGTCCTGAGTTCTTCTCGCTCAAATTTCACTCATCAGCGTAAGACTCCGCTTCCAACAGTCTTCTTCTAGTCTTAGAGCAACCACAGCCATGAGACGGACCAAATACCAAAAGTAAGACTAAAAACCAAAAAAATTTGGTATTCTGGGTGTTCAAGCGCAGTGGTAGAACACCAAATTTGGTGAAGCGTAACTTATACACACGCCCGATGTCAGACGGAAATTATATTCACGTTTGTTGATTAGGCGGCTTTATATTATGCGTTTGAGTGAAACGTAGGTATAATGCGCGTTTGATTGAGGCGTAGGTATAATTAACGCCGGATATGGGACGGGGATGGAAAGTGCGTCTACAGGGACGGGGATTAAAAGTGCGTCCCATTCATACGGAGATATAAAGTGCGTATGTTTCGGGCGTTAATGGCTTATGCGTCTGGGTGAGACGTTTATACAAGATGCGTTTGATTGGGGCGTTTATAGAAGGAGCGTCTGAATGGGGCGTGCATTGAAGAAGCGTCTGTGTGGGGCGTGCATGAAAGAGGCGTCTGGTTGGGACGTTGTTAATAAGTGCGTTTCGATGGGGCGTGCACAGAAATAGCGTTTGTGTGGGGCGCTTTTAGAAAGAGCGTCTGAATATATACTTCTTTTATCCTCTTCTCCTCCTCTTTTTACATAACCTACGTTTTTACAGAAGAAAAAAAAACGACGAAACCTAAGTAAAAATCTAGGGCAATACCTAAATCTCATGTGATGGCCATTTGATTGGGTGCGGAGAAACGAGTTCTTGTGAAAGAAACGACTAATCTTATTCGTTAATCGGGTGCGGGCAAATTTGATTGAAGATTAAAGGTATGGTTTGTTTTGGGGTAATCTGTTTTTGGTTGGATAATTTGATTAAAGATTAAAGTTACGATTAATTAGGCTGTGTTTGGGTGGAATCGGTGGATTGCATGTTGATTTCATTAAGCATACCGTGAGGTTACTGTTTGTTTGATTATGTACTGTTTATTTGATTACTGTTTGTTTGATTACTGTTTGTTTGATTAGTTTGTTTGATTAGTTATATACTTCCGCATCATCATCTAATAGCGAAATAACACACTGTAACATGATTGATAGAATACAATAATTCTAATTTATCACCTGTAGTAGTTCATATATAATGAAAACGGTTATTATTTTACATAATATGATAGTGGAGGATGAGCGTCTTCCCGGTGATTGGCCACAGGAATATGACTCACGTAGCAGGTCGGCACCGGTGAATATATCGAGGGTAGGTACTGAGGAACTTTCCAGAATGAGAGCTGCACATCGGCGTCATGCTATACACAATAAAGAAACACATTTTCGCTTGCGTCAAGATTTAATCGAACACATATGGTCAAATTTTGGAGATAATTATTAAGTTGGGATGGAAATATGTTGTATCGTATTTCTTCATCGGAAAATATGTTGTAACGTTGCTTACTAATGTACTATTTATCATATAAAAATAAATTCACTAAAATTGACTAAAACTCACTAATTTTTTTATTAATGATAAATATTAAGGTTCAACTAATTCGGTCATGCTTTAAGATTGGTTTCTTTTGCGTTGTAGTATTTCCATCTTTCGAAGTTCGAAGTACTCTCTTGTTACAGGGTCCAATGTAGAGACATCCTTCAACTTATGGCCAAGTCATCGTCCGCTTCTTTCTTTAAATCGAGTTTTTCTTGCCTAGCTTGTTTCGCCGCAAACTTGCCGCAGACTTAGCTTGTATTGCTTCAAACTCAGCTTGTCTCTGTCCCATCTTCATTAGTGATTGTGCTTTGTAATGTTCATTGAAACTTTGCTGCTCCTTAATTATATCCTCTAGCATTTCCTCCTGGGCATTGGATTTTGCTCTCCCTGTTTTCTTTAGTTGTTTCAATGCTTTCTTCCCAACTGACGCTTACGTGTGTTCTCTATATCTCCAATATCTAGATCATCACTGGACTCGCCTGGAATTGTTTCCTCAATATCAGCGTTTTCCTCACCACTCTGAGAATCTTCCATTTCTTGGCCTGAATCAAACACAAACGTCGACCGTCCTGAATATTTGATACTATCTTTTAGAATTTCGTAGCACTCTTCGTGCTTAAATTTTTGTTACCATTACTTTCTTTGAATCGCTTTCTTATCTCTTCAACCTGTTATTATTTTCAATACTCATCAGTTCCAATTACATGTATATAATTATTAAGGGTGCAAAAATTGACGATTACTTACCCTCAAGACTTCATTCCATCCGCTATGATATTCACCATCAACTTCCAACACTTTTGCAGAATAAAGTGAAACCTGTCTACTTATTCCCTGAAATCGACTCTGGATAGAAGTCCAAGTACGTTTTGGTTTACAAGGCAGGGCTTCTTCCAACTTATCTTTGATCCGACTCCATAATACTCTTTCTGGTTGATCGGTTCCGGTAGCAGAATCTTGAGATATGGCTAAATGGATTCTACATATCATTGTATCTTCTTCTGTTGTAAAATTGGGACCGCGTGGTGCCATATTTCTATATTTCTTGAAATAGAAATTATAAATGATAAGATTATGCAGAAATAAATTTGTCAAATGCTATATATAGATATACGAAAGAACCGTTGCAATCTATCAAACGGTCGGAAAATCAGAAAATCAATTGCAAAATCAGAATTCCAAAATATAACCGTTATCAATTGCAAAATCAGAATTCCAAAATATAACCGTTGGCGCACGTCTGGTTCTACGCCTGGTAAGAGACGCCCGTAATACATGCGCTGCGAACAAACGCTCATAATACATGCGTCCATCCCAGACGCTCATAAAACATGCGTCTCATACAGACGATCATTCTACGTGCGCCCAATACAGACGGTCGTCATACATGCGCCTAGATCATACGCTCGTAAAACATGCGTCTCTGTGAGACGTTCATAATACATGCGTCTTCGACAGACAGTCATAATACATCCGCCCAGACCGGGCGTTTTTAATAACTGCGCCCAACCCAGGCGTGTTTAATAACTGCGCCTGCTATGGGGCGTAGGTTTTATCTACGTATAGCCCGGCGGTGTTTATAATAACGCTTAACTAATACGCCCACTATACTTCCGTCCCAATATCATACGTTATTTATACGTACGCCCCATGTGAAGCGCTCATTATACTTCCGTCTGAAATCATACGCCCACTATACTTCCGTCCCACTATTGATGTTTTTAGTCTGGGTTGGCGACCACATTTGGTCGCAAACCCTAATAAACCAGACTAAATATGGTTTTAGTCCGTTACATTACGGATGAATTAGGGACCAAATTTGGGTATAGTCCCCAAATTTGGTCACCACTGTGGTTGCTCTTAGGATTTGTTTATTAGTGTTGGAACTGGAGTTTAATTTATGTTCTATGAAGAAATTTGTAGTGATACTTGGATTTAAGTTTTTGATCCTAAAAACAAATTAGAACTGTATCCAGGTCAACCACGATTAAGTGGTCAGTGGTCCAAAAATAATGAACACCAACCGGGCATTTGGTCTAGTGGTATGATTCTCGCTTAGGGTGCGAGAGGTCCCGAGTTCAATTCTCGGAATGCCCCAACTATTTTATTTTTTACAGTGACTTTTTGAGCGCAATGGAAGGTAAATAACAATTAATGTAGCTACATATTCTGTATCACCAAATAAAGAGTGATCGTTTGCATTTTATTTTGTTCAGTCCTCCTCTGTGTAATTCGATCAGTAATCTGGTCAGCATGCCAAACATAAACTGCAAATTTGAACAACGAATACAGTATTTGCTAGCCAGGATGGTTATCTGCACGCTATCCTTTTCAGTGTTTTTCCACTTTATCACTGAGTATTCATGTTTGGTCCAAATTGACCAATTATAAATGTATTGGGGGGAAAATCAATTCTGTTGGGTATTATCATCGTACGGGTGCAGGTTCATCCCAAACTCTTTATGACTTGGCGCATGCAATCTGTGAGTGCATGATTGATTCTGATTTGTGAATGAGTGGAGGACACTTTTGAAAAGTAGAAGATATAGGAAAACTAAAAGCTAGATAAGGGAATATATATCGGATGGATGAAAGGGATCGATATAGTAAAAGTGAAAAAACAAATAGGGACAGATTTGAGAGAATCTAAAGCCAACTTGTATTTAGAAATATCATAACTAGATTTTGGTTATGCAAACTAGTTATAGCATTGCCGAAGATCATCACGATGAACCTTGAAAGACCGTCATTTGTGGTGCCTTCTGTTCAGGAGTTGGTTACAGGAAAGATCACCGAGATCCCACAACGGTACATCCGAAATGATATCACAAGTACTAGTCTTGAAAAGGATAGTAAGTACACCCTACCTGTTATAAACATAGAGCACCTACTTTCTGGAGAATTGGTATCGGCTGATTCTGAATTAGAGAAACTTCACTCTGCTTGCAAGGACTGGGGCTTCTTTCAGGTAAATATACTTATGTTCGTAGTTAGGTTTCGTTTAGGTACTTTTTTAAATGCATGTGGAGAGAAAATACTGGTTGTGTTTTGGTTTTTTTCGCTTTGTTTGTAGGTGGTAAATCATGGAATCAGCTCCTCCGTGGTTGAGAAACTAAAGTTGGAAATACAAAGGTTTTTTGAACTTCCGATAGAGGAGAAAAACAAGTTGCAGCAAAAACCAGGAGAACAGGAAGGATTTGGGCAACTTTTTGTGGTTTCAGATGACCAGAAACTTGATTGGGCAGATTTGTTATTTATAACAACTCTACCAATTGAAATGAGAAAGCCTCATTTATTTGACGGCATTCCACTACCACTAAGGTATGTATTGATCGACTTTCTATTAATTTGCAAGGGCGTATTTGGTGCATGTGGCATCTGAGGAGGTCTACACTTGCGTTTTTTTTTGAAGGGGCGCGTTGGAGGCTTACTCGGTAGGATTACAAACCCTGACCATGATTCTACTAGGGAAAATGGCTAAAGCTCTAAAGATGGATTATAATGAGATAGGGGAGTTGTTTAATGATTGTTCTCAGAGAATGAGATTGAACTACTATCCTCCTTGTCCAATGTCAGAGAAAGTGTTAGGCTTATCGCCGCACTCCGACGGTGGTGGTCTGACGATTCTACTTCAACTAAATGAAACAGAAGGCCTTCAGATTCGTAAAGATGGGAACTGGCTTCCAGTGAAACCTGTCCCCGATGGATTTGTAGTCAACATTGGAGACATGATAGAGGTAATTAAACCTTCGTATGTGTTAGATTTGCAGGTATGTGACACCAAAATTAAGTGGTTCTCATTTCTCGCATCTGTTGGTTTTTCAGATTTTAAGCAACGGTGTCTATCGTAGTATCGAGCACAGGGTTTTAATTCATCCAACAAAAGAGAGGCTTTCTATTGCCGCATTTCATGCAGCCAAACAAGACGGAGTGATAGGCCCTGCACTTAGCTTGATCGATCCTCCGAATAAACCAGCATTATTCCAAAAAGAGACTGTGGAGAAATATTATGAAAATTTCTATGCGCGGAAGCTTGATGGGAAATCCAACCTAGATTGCATGAGGATTCAAAACGGGCAAGACGATCACTCCAGTTGAATGCTATCATGGTTTTAGTACCATGGCCATAATGTTTATGAGTTTATTTTTATTGGTTTGGCTCTTTTGTTTGCTTTGTAGTTTGATCCTTAAATGAACATTCATATAATGTACACTTATACATACATTTTCCCTTGTTGAGTCAAGCTTGCTTCTATCACATGTGAAGTAGGTAAATATTATCCCTATGTGCTGGTAAATGGGCCTTGAGCCATTAGGGGTGGGTTCCACCGATGCAGAATTCAGATACTCGCAGTCGCACTACTGCCTACTGGGATTAAGATTTAGTATTGTTGATTCCATGTGCTTTTGTTCAATTTTTCCACATTCTGGACTGTATAAATTTTGATAGAAAAAGAAGTCCGGGAAGCGACATGAATGGAAAGTTGGTTAAAGGCAACAACAAAGCTACATAAGGGTCCACTCCACACTCCATAACCGACACAGATACTACCCAGAATAGATTTGGCAATATTGGTTATCAGGTGCCGAGTTCGTATGATCGCATCTAACTTCAAACTGATGAATACTTCTCTGTACAAAGTGTGGGATGAGAATAGATTCTACGTCCAGACCAAAATTTTTGGTGTTTTAAATCTCGTTCACTTTTCAACAAGAAAATAATCTCGTCGTGTCCTCGGCTAAATTGGGGCCTATGCCACTTAATTGGGGCCTAATAGTAGATGACAAAATAGGATCATTGGGAGAAAATTCAAAGAAACCCCTTGTCCACTATTTATATCAATGCCCAATATATCCTTATTAAATTAGTGCTAATTCAGATTATTAAATAATGTTTAATCAAGTTAATCCTGAAATTAACTTTCATTAATCGATAATCAAAACTTGTAAAAAAAATTAGTTTTTACTCGATCCAGAATCGGTTTATGTTAGTGCATTTGTAAACCGATTCTGGGTTGAGTTTTACGCTTAGGAAGATGTAAACCCAGAATCGGAGTTTTATCAATACCCACATAAACCGATTCCAAAAATCGGACATTTTTAATGCACATGTAATCCGATTATGCCTTACTTTCAGAAACAAAATATTCATTACATAGTCTAGGAAATTAGCCCACTACATATATATAGGACTCAGTATGGGAATTCTAGAATTTGACATATCAAATGCTCATCAATGAACCTCCGAGCACGTCGGTAAAACGTCATATATTCTTTGTGGTGAATGAACTTTCTTTCCCCATTACGAATTCTCCATAGCCCGTTGAAACGTTCCAGCTGAAATTCAATGAATTCTTATATGTTAGTATGTGAACTAGTGTAGTTGACATAGGTATAAAAATGATCGCATTACTCACTTTTTCTCTAAGAGGGGCTCGTGGATGATAGTGGTACACCATATTTCTAACTATTACGTACTCTCGCATAGCCCCTTTAATGTATTGGAATCGAAATGCAAAGTCTCTACATTTGCGGTTGTTCGGATTCGCGGTACGCCCGTAAAAGAACTCTTTAACTCTCTTCCAAAACATTGAATAGATTTCATTCGGACGTTCACGGAACGTATTAGCAAAGGATTTAACCAGACACAAATCTTCAAACGGTTCTCATTCCATTTTGTAGGCTAAGTGTGTGATATGGGAGTGGCTGAAAGAGGTTGCTCTTATATAGATAAGGACTCAATGGTTATTTTTTTCAAATTCAAATCAAACAATCAGATTTTATGTATGTCCACATAAACCGATTGTGTCCTTACAAAATTATATAAATTGTGCCTCTCAACAATCGGGCTTTTTTAATGCACATGTAAACCGATTGTAAAAGTTACAGAACTTTTCTTCATAAAAATCGGATTACATTTTTGTACATGTAAACTGATTCTAAAAGTTACAGAACTTTTCTTCTTAGCAATCGGGCTACATATTGGTTGATGTAAACCGATTCTTGGCTTCAAAAGTTAGAGGAGTTTTCTTCATCACAATCGGGTTTTATAAAGGTAAATGCAAAACCGATTCTGAAACTGAACCTCTGGGAAATTGTCAGAATCGTATTACATATAGTTATATGTAAACCGATTCTAATAGAAAAATGCTAGAATCCTCCTTTTTTTCCAAACACATTAAGTCATTCGTAAACTAGAAACCAGATTAAGTCATTCATAGAAGAGGAGTGTAACCAAACATAATTCGACAATAAGTTTAAGAAAATATATAAGCTTTGACTCCATAATTATCCACACTTAAAGACATAAACATTAATATAACCATTCATTCATGAACATCCCCACCACGACCACGTCCACCGCGTCCTCGTTTCCTAGGTTGGGCGCTGCTCGATGAACCTTCAGACATCTTTTTGGTAGGGCTCTCTTTCTCTTCTTCTTTGGATCATCCTCATTCTCCTCCTCCTCATCATCATCATCATCCTCTTCCTTCTCCCCAAACTTTGCACCCAGCTTCTACATCTTCGATACCGTTCAATTCATCAATTAGCTTTTCATTGGCCTTCACATTTTTCCCTTCCCAGATTTCTAGCTTTGCCCGGGTTATCAAGTATTCGACTCGTCTTTTCTGTTTCAATTTCAAATAACAAACATTCAATATATAATGAAAAAATCATTAACAAAATCTTAATTAAGTAACAATACACACCAAGTATTTGAGAGCCGTATCTTTGTCCTCTATCATGGGCCTCTCATCTACTCGTATCACTAGAGTATATGAAACATTGAGGTACCACGGCATGTAACCCATAATTGCTTCGTCATATGTTCGAGATGGACCAACTAAAGGATATTTGTGAAACGCTCTCTTATCCCAATAATCACATGATGGTAAAGGCCGTTGAACAATGACAATATCACTGTCATGTGGTTTGGTTTTTGTCTCATTGAATTTCAAATCCTTGTGCGCCTTTGGGATTTTTTGTATGTAATCGCATTGTCTTGCGACGTTCCTTGCCACGTTCTTCTTCTTCACTTTCACTCTCATCACTTTTGTTTTTCACCACCTCCCTTGCCACCACTTTATTCTTAAATCCTCTCACCTTCTTGTTCAGTAGGTGTATCAGAATCAGGTTCTTCATGTGTTTGTTGCTCCACTCGAGGTGGTGGGTCATTGATGCTGATCCCTTTGGATATACTCCATGTGCCCCTTCGGTGGGAAGCATTCAAATTTTGACCGTCTTTTCGACGAGGTCCCAAAGGCTTAGGAGTAGCATGGTCATGTTTCTTCTTATATTTCTTTTCGGCTTGATTTTTTTTCCTGTAAAATACGGATTTAAGCAACAAAAAACAATGAAATAGAATGTATTTTTAAAGTCAGGTTATATAATCGGTTTACTCGATAAACATATGAAATCCGATTCCAAACATATAAAATTAATAATCGGATTTTTGCAAGTGCTAATGTGAACCGATTCATGAAATCGGTTTACTCGATATACATATAAAGTCCGTTTCTAAAATTAACAATTGGTTTTTTTTAAGACATATGTAATCCGATTCCAACAAAATAAGATCCAAGAAGATTGGCTACAGCAATCGGGTTATTTATACACTAACGTTCCCCAATTCCTTTTCACATGCAGAACAATCGAACTATAAGTTTATGAACATAATCCGTTTCTAATAAGAATCGGGTTACTTCGTGACTAACGTAATCCGATTCTGTAAATACTGAAATTTTTGGATTTCAAAATTCTCGATTTCTAACCTAAAGCATGTTACTAAAACCTAGTTTAGAGGATTGGGTTGATAGAAAAGTACCTGATTCGACCCATTTCTTCCTCCTGTGCGGTACGAGAGGCTTCAGAGTGTTCTTGCACTTCCCTCGTTCTATTTCAAGTCGTTTCAACAAGCCCGTGATCGTTGTCACTAGAATGATTCCTGTTAGTATCATACTTAGTTCTTGGATTCGACATTTTATGGAAGAAAGAAAACGATTAATCGTTTTTAAATCTTCGATCATCGACGATTTTTGGTTTCAAAAAAATGGAAAAAGAAGGAGTGGAGGAGATGAATCGGTTTTTATGTTAGAAATAAAAAATGATTTTTGTTAGTTAGGTTTATTAAGGATTAATGGGGATAACTTAGTAATATTAATATTTTTTGAGGGTAATTTTGGTAGTTTACATAAATATTGGACACCCCTTATCATTGTGAATTGGATAGATGAAGTAATCTATAGGCCCCAATTAAGTGGCATAGGCCCCAATTTAGCCAGGAAAAATAAGAGCATGTTTCAAAATAATTAAAGTCTTGGCCTAGACAAAGTGCACTAAGTAGCTAGGTGTCACACCTTCAAACACACCAGAAATTTTCTGCGAAAGTGTAACCCGGAAGCACAGTGGTTCTGTGAACAAATTTTCACCCACCTGCACTTCAGCCTTATAAGTTTGCACCTATGCAAACAGCCAACTCCTTAGATAAACGGCGGAAGTCTTTACATCCTTCTTTCACTTCTCTAAACTCATCAAACACACCCCATAATGCATTCAATCTTTGCCATACTTTGCTAACAACAATCAGCCAACCAAGAACACTTAGAACATGACACAATCACTTTATTTTATTGCATCTAAAGGAAGAAATACAAAAAATTTCCCACTTGGGACTTACACAGACTTGTTCACCTTTGAACCAAGTCTTAGTCTAACAAAAACTCTCCTAATCACTCACATATGCAAACCTCACTCTCACATATGTTCTCCTTGCAAGCCTGCCGAATTTTCCCCTTATTAGGATTATTTATACAGCATCTTTCCTTAGACAAACCATGCATAACCGTTACACACGCATGGGACAGCCATCTGTCCCATAAAGCAGTTCTGCTAACCGCCAATAACTGTGTTAACTGGCCAGTTCTTCTCCAACTCGCGTCAATCATCCAACACATGTTATTTAGCAGTTAGAACTCTTCTCCCACGCTTATAAAATCCTTTATAACCGCTCCTCTTCATCACGCATCATTGGCATGCTTGTGAAGCTCATAACTGACTTGCAACCGTCACTTGAGTCATGTTACACGCTTGTTGCAACATACCGGATTCTGTCTTGCGCCAACGTTCATCCCTCTTGGCCCTGAATGCTTATCATTCTAAACTCATGCACGGACAATCCTTAAGCTTCAAACATCGAGGCCAGCTCCTTAAGCTCACTCTAGTTACTCATGCGTCATATATGCTTCACTTCGCCAATTAGCTTGACAACCGCAATGCAACTCTTGCATTACCAACTTATTTGCACTGTTCAAGTTTTGGCCAGACTTTAAATAATTCCATAGACCAACTCTTAGTTTATTCTACCACTTTGCACTATCCTTGAGTTTGGGCCAACTCAATTTCATGGATATGCCAACATGCCACACCGCATGTTGCATCTGTCACTTTGGCCTCGTCTTGACAATCCCTCAATGAAGCCTTATTGTGTCGGCTAATAATCTTCATTACTTAGTCAATGTTCTTTACAGTGTAACGCCACTCTTGCGCTTCACTGGCCCTGCAGGGTGCCACTATCTTAGTGTTTGACGGTCTATACCGAATGCCGCTATTATGGCTTGCGTTGCGCTATTATAGCTTCGCATTGCACCATTATGGTGGAGTACTGACTTGGAATGCAACACTGTGACGCACAATCATTGTGCTTCACTTGCAATAATGTAATAGACCTACCCCACCTAATCCGTTCAACGTCCTCGTTGAACGCGACCCAGTGAACACCGTACTTGTCTTACTTTGCTTCACTTGCTTTCGGAACCTTTTCTGAAAATCGAAAACTACTTTTGGATAACCCTTGCCCCCCCCCCCCCCCCCCCGATTGCTGAAATGGAATTGCAGACCTGATGTTATTTCATATTCTGTGATTATAGATACTCTTTGTAAAGGAGGTTTAGTTGATCAAGCTTTGGTTCATTTCTCCAAAATGCTTAGAGATTCAAATGTTGTACCCACTGTAATCGTTTACAGATCTTTGATCAATGGACGTTGCAATTCGGGCCAGTTGAATGAGGCAAAGAGAGTCTTTGGCGAGATGGTTAGTAGAGGAATCTCTGCCAACGTAATTACGTATAGCTGGATGATTGACGGTCTTTGCCGGCAAGGTCAATGGGAAGAAGTAAGAAGATATTTTGATGAAATGATGGATCGAGGGGTTTCACCAAATACAATTACCTTTAGTATATTAATAGATTCACATTGTAAAGATGGGATGATGGAAGATGCCTGGAGGTTATTTGAACTCATGGACAAGTTAAATATAGAACCTGATCTATTTACGCTCAATGATTGACGGTCTATGTTTGACAGGTCGGTTGCAAGAAGCGGTGAAACTGTTCGACTCCATGTTGGATAGAGACCTTCAACCTGATGTTATTAGTTGCAACGTATTAATTGATGGGTATTGCAAGCATCGTATGTTGGATGAAGCTATGAAGTTATTCAAGAAAATGAAACAAAACGATTTGAAACCCACAACAGTTACTTACAGTATATTATTAGCAGGACTATACCGGGATGGAAGAATGAAGACTGCAAATAATTTGTTTAATGAGATGCAAACTTTTGGTGTATCTCCAAATATTGTCACATATGGTACAATGTTGGACGGATACTGCAAGAATGGATACATTGAGAAAGCAATTGAACAATTTAAATCCATGGAGGATACTGGTATATTAGCTAATGTTCCAGTATACAATATTCTTATTCGAGGTTTGTTCCAGGCTGGCAAGTTGGAAGATGCAAGTAAATTGTTTACTCAATTTCCGAAAAAGGGATTACTGCCTGATGTGGTAACATATACCATAATGATTAATGGCCTCTTTTTGTAGCAAGATGTTACTCGAGGCTAACAAATTAATCATCGAAATGGAAGATAAGGGTTGTTTACGAGATGCTAGAGCATATGATACCATTATCAAGGGTTTTCTTGTGGGAAAGGAAACTGACAAGGCATTGCAGTTTTTTCACAAGATGCGTGCAAGAGAATTTGCACCAAGTGATTCTGTTAGCTGTTTGTTAGTAAACACTCTCTCTGCAGATGAGTTGAAAAACCTCTAGTATTTTCTTTTACTTTATTGGTGAGACCTTGTAATTGCTGAGGTAACAGCGAAAATCCGAATCTCTATCAAGTTTCAACATATATATATATGACTATGGTTTCTTCACTTGTGTCTTTTTTGGCAGCTTTAATTGTTAACAATTGTAAATGTTTTACTCAGAAAAACAGGATTGTTCTGGAAGTTCTCAGGTTGCATTCATGCACGGTTGCAGGTGCTGCAGCAATTAGAGATGTAGCTATTACATAACGAAAGGGAGATTTCATACAAAAGAGGGCAAGGGAAGCTTGATAGGTACTCACAGATTTTGATATCTTTCATGAGCCTGTAATGTGTCCTGCAGTCTGTTTGCTTAGGTTTCTCGCACACTATTTTATATGTTAGATTTTAGTTAAACATATTTTCATCTTTCTGAACCTGTATCAATGTTGTACCCTCTGAATGATATGACTGAAGGAATGAGAATGTCTACTTGCAAATTTCGTTGCTAGATCACTTCTTATGTTGCTGTTAGCATTCTACAAAGTTGTATCATTAGTTAATGTCTTTATGCTTAGATAAAATCTACCTTTGTAAGTAATCAACTTCAGTTGTAGCTAAGCACACATTTAGATCCTTTTTCACTTTTCACTTCTGTTTTTTAGCTTCAACCGTTAAATCATGGAACTTGCTCGATCTTAACTGTCTAAGAAAAATAGCCCATTGTTTTGTCTATATCAATTAGCTTCTGTAAGATGGACAAATGTCTATTAAACAGCTATTCTTTGTTGTTTTTGTACTCAACTGGAAGATCCATCCCAGACTTTCACGTATTTGAACTACCACTACCGGCATTTATTTTTGCTCGGCGAAATTTCCCGTTGGAAAATCTACGTGACTAGATAAGTAGGGGGACTCATAAGCGTCCCACTCTGGTATCAATCCAATTCTTTATCAAGTGCGGAAATGATTTTCTTGTTCGGCTAACAGTCAGATTCTGGGTGTAAGTTGAGTTCATGCTCAGATGAATGTCAGATATTCGATCATCTATTAACAGGCCTGATTAAAGCCCATAATTTCTTCGATTAAAGCCCGTTAATTCTTCTACCAAAACCAAAACCAAAGCTGTTTTTCCAGTAACAAGTACCGGGTAGAGCGAAGATAAACCGCATAACGATATTATCTCCAAGATGCGACAAAAGTTCTTACACCGGCTGTCTGCCTGCCGAGACGCAACCTGCCCAAAGGTAGGAGTAATTCCTTAACACATCCCGTGTCGTGTTGTGATGAGCAGGGAGTGAGCACACCGCTCTAGTTGGGTTTGCATAATCACGACCGTTAGAATGGCATATTCACTTTATCCCTGTCCAGAAGACAGAGCAAGTCTGCCATGACGGTTTACCTGATCGCGGTTTGCACAGTCCTACTAAGAGAGAAAGCTTCCAACGTATACTCAAAAGCGAAGAATGGTATAGTCGCGTACCTTATATACATACCTCTTCCCCATGGATCGTTGCCCTCCATGTTGCTCTGTCGAGCGCCAGCTCTCTCTCCAAGTCCTGATCCTTAAGTACATACCTCTTTAACAAATATCGCTGCCCTCCACGCTGCTCTGTCGAGCGCCACTTCTCTCTCCACGCCTCGGTCCTGTAGGTCCTTCAGGTCCCGTTTGATCAGTTCATCCCAGGTTAATTTCGGTCGTTTTTGTCGCTTCATTCGACCTTCGGCCCGTCCAATGCATCCTAAGCGGGTTGGGGCATCAGGCGGTCTTCGTTGGAGATGTCCGAACCAACGTAGCCGATGTTGCGTGAGGATCTTCTCCATCGGTGCTACCCCAAGCTTTCCCTTGATAAACTCATTTCGGATCTTGTCATGTTTTGTAAGTCCGCATGCCCATCTTAGCATCCTCATCTCCGCCACATGTAACTTTCTGATGTTTGGGTTTTTAGTCGCCCAACACTCTGCCCAGTACAAAAATGCGGGTCGAATTGCCGTTTTGTAGAACTTTCCCTTCAGTTTAGTCGGTACCTTACGGTCACAAAGGACTCCCTTTGCAAGTCTCCATTTTGCCCACCCTGCGTTAGTTCTGTGCCGGATGTCCTCGTCTATGGCTCCATTACTCGGAAGGACTCTTTCCTTGATACAATCTGCGCATCTAACAGCAGCTCACCGCCACACCAAATGTTTCTTAAACAAAACGGACTTCACAAAACGGGGGAAAGCCCTCCACCACATGGTATCTGATGAGTGCCAAATATTGTATATATTTATCCTTTTTTGTTGGCATTTAACTCATCTTTTGCGCATTAATTCTACATTTTATCCCATATTCTGTATTTTCATTGTTTTCAAGAATAAATATTTTTCTTACTTAATTTTGCATTTTTAGGTAACAAATAAAATCTGGATGAAGTGCGGAGCAAAAAGAGCAGAAAAGTAGTGAAAAGCCGGGAGGAATTACGCAAGGAAGCCGCGAAGAATGTTGTGCACAAGACCAAGAGGGTAGAAGTGGGCTCAAGAAGGAAGAATTGTTCTTAAAGAAGTTATGGGCCTGGCATACCCAAGGCCCAAAAACCCTTTCTCAAACCCATTTCCACTACCCAAGCCCGTATCGGATTTCAGCCGTCAGATCGAAGCATTTCAGCATCCTACGGTCGCTCCATCATCGCACATTGATGAGTGCCAAATAATGTATATATTTATCCCTTTTTGTTGGCAATTTAACTCATCTTTTATGCATTAATTCTACATTTTACCCCATATTCTGTATTTTCATTGTTTTCAAGAATAAATATTTTTATTAATTAATTTTGCATTTTTAGGTAATAAATAAAGTTCGGATGAGTCGCGGAGCGAAAAGAGCAGAAAAGTAGTGAAAATCCGGGAGAAATTACGCAAGGAAGCCGCGAAGAATGGTGCGCACAACCTCATTTTCTACACACAAAAGCGCCTCCGTTCTCAGCCGTCAGATCAGTTCCCAGAAGCATCCGATGGTCGCTCCTTCATAGAGCATCAAAATCTGAAGTCTCTGCCAAGCACCACAGCGCTGAAATTCCAAGCCTTCAGATTAGATGGTTGTTGAATCCAACGGTCGCTCCCTTGCTGTTCATCAACGTTTGATATCTCCGCCTTACACTACAACACCTAACTCCATCTGGCGTCGTTGATTTTGTTGTATTATATAATCCAGCGGTCGCTACAAGCTTCACTTCATCTCACCGTCCGATTGATCTTTCATCTCCCTATCCCACGGCTCAGCGTCGCAGATCATCAAACTCGATACACTCGCCTCACACCCTAGCGACCGAGCACCTACACCTCAAACAAACACACCCTTCCCTTTCTCCTTCGAACCATCTCCTCCATCACCCCCTCTGCAGAACCGCCATGCCCCGTACCACCACCATGTCCGTCTCCATCACCACCACCTCACCCCAAATCACTCCACTATTTTCTCCCCAAATCACTCTACCTATACCCATCATCACTATCACGTTTTACATCAACTAATCTCCTCAATTTCTCATCTCTGCCGACTGAAACCCTAGGTGAGAAATTGAAGATATAAGTTGATGTTAGAGCAGCAATTGGAGCGGGAGATGACTCAGGAAGAGAAATAGAAGGATGGGTCGACGAGATGGAGCGAGAATTTCATCAACAGTAGGTAAATTAATTTTTCACCAAAACCTAATTTTACTGACTTTGGGAAAAATTGGGGAAAACCAAAATTATGTGTATGGGGTATAAATGGGTGTTGGGGGAAGTATTAGAAAGAGACTATGGACCTCTCTGGACTAGCCAGTAGAGAATTGGAGAAAAAATTTTATGAACTGAAAATTTCAGTACTTGTATGTTTACAGTTGCAATTTGCTTATGTGTTGTAGTTATTTGATATGCTGCAATTTATGTTTAACTTATCTCATATGATGTATGTTTGTTGCCAAAACATGGTTAGCATGAGCTAATCAGTTTCAGGCCAAGGCTCAGTGAAGCCTTGTGCACTGTCAAGTGTGATTGAGCTAGGATAGTTCTTCCCTGCTGTGTTTTGATTGTGTAATTGAGAGAGGCCAATGCTCATAGAGCCTGTGATTGGCTGTACTGTCAAAAGACAGCCAATGCTAGGGGTAGACTAGTGAGCAAGTTGGTGTTCTTTCATTTCTAGTTGTATGCTTAGGATTGAACATAACCTAGACCATGTCACTTGATTAGGACACAAGGTGGATCATAAGCCTTGGCTTACCACCACTTCTCTTTCAGTCAATCTTAATTTCAGTCACTTTTAATTTCAGTCCTGTATGCTTGTATTTCAGTTACTTTTCTTGCCTTTCGTTTTCTTGCATTTTGTAGCTATTGTGCACTGAAGTCAGTGCACTGAACTCAACCTGCCCTTGGCTTCCAAGCCTTGGTTATTTGCTGCTTCTTTTAGCTGTTTCTTTGCTGCTTTACTTTCCAAGCCTTGGTTCATATCAGTTACATGTTTAGCTCACTGCCATAGTGCATTGCCACTCTTATTAGTCTAGGAAAACTTCTCATATGCTCCT